>NW_028227372.1:242186-291128 GCF_978045245.1 Mus caroli | reverse complement strand
GGTTTTTCAGTAAATTCTAAGTTTTTCAGTGCAACTCACTCATATACTATGTACTACACTGTACATTTCGTCTAATGTGGGTTGTTCAGCTAAATTCTAAGTTTTCAGTGCAACTCACTCATATACAATGCTACTACACTGTGGATTTCGTCTAATGAGGGTTTTTCAGTAAATTCTAAGTTTTTCAGTGCAACTCACTCATATACATTGCACTACACTGTGGATTTCGTCTAATGCGGGTTTTTCAGTAAATTCTAAGTTTTTCAGTGCAACTCACTCATATACAATGTACTACACTGTGCATTTCGTCTAATGCGGGTTTTTCAGTAAATTCTAAGTTTTTCAGTGCAACTCACTCATATACAATTGTACTACACTGTAAATTTCGTCTAATGCGGGTTTTTCAGTAAATCTAAGTTTTTCAGTGCAACTCACCATATACAATGTACTACACAGTGCATTTCGTCTAATGCGGGTTTTTTCAGTAAATTCTAAGTTTTTCAGTGCAACCTCACTCATATACTATGTACTACACTGTGCTATTTTCGTCTAATGCTGAGTTTTTCAGTAAATTCTAAAGTTTTTCAGTGCAACTCACTCATATACAATGTACTACACTGTGCATTTCGTATAATGCGGGTTTTTCAGTAAATTCTAAGTTTTTCAGTGCAAACTCACTCATATACAATGTACTACACTGTGCATTTCGTCTAATGCGGGTTTTTCAGTAAATTCTAAGTTTTTCAGTGCAACTCACTCATATACTATGTACTACACTAGGCATTTCGTCTAATGCGGGTTTTTCAGTAAATTCTAAGTTTTTCAGTGCAACTCACATCATATACAATGTACTACACCTCGTACATTTCGTCTAATTGCGGGTTTTTTCAGTAAATTCTAAGTTTTTCAGTGCAACTCACTCATATACAAATGTACTACACTGTGCATTTCATCTAATGCGGGTTTTTCAGTAACTTCTAAGTTTTTCAGTGCAACTCACTCATATACTATGTACTACACTGTGCATTTCGTCTAATGCGGGTTTTTCAGTAAATTCTAAGTTTTTCAGTGCAACTCACTCATACACTATGTACTACACTGTGCAATTTCGTCTAATGTGGTTTTTCAGTAAATTCTAAGTTTTTCAGTGCAACTCACTCATATACAATGTACTACACTGTGGATTTCGTCTAATGAGGGTTTTTCAGTAAATTCTAAGTTTTTCAGTGCAACTCACTCATATACATTGCACTACACTGTGGATTTCGTCTAATGCGGGTTTTTCAGTAAATTCTAAGTTTTTCAGTGCAACTCACTCATATACAATGTACTACACTGTGCATTTCGTCTAATGCGGGTTTTTCAGTAAATTCTAAGTTTTTCAGTGCAACTCACTCATATACAATGTACTACACTGTGCATTTCGTCTAATGCGGGTTTTTCAGTAAATTCTAAGTTTTTCCGTGCAACTCACTCATATACAATGTACTACACTGTGCATTTCGTCTAATGCGGGCTTTTCAGTAAATTCTAAGTTTTTCAGTGCAACTCACTCATATAACAATGTACTACACTGTGCATTTCGTCTAATGCGGGTTTTTCAGTAAATTCTAAGTTTTTCAGTGCAACTCACTCATATACAATGTACTACACTGTGGATTTCGTCTAATGAGGGTTTTCAGTAAATCTAAGTTTTTCAGTGCAACTCACACATATACAATGTACTACACTGTGCATTTCTTCTAATGCGGGTTTTTCAGTAAATTCTAAGTTTTTCAGTGCAACTCACTCATATACTATGTACTACACTGTGCATTTCGTCTAATGCGAGTTTTTCAGTAAATTCTAAGTTTTTCAGTGCAACTCACTCATATACAATGTACTACACTGTGCATTTCGTATAATGCGGGTTTTTTCAGTAAATTCTAAGTTTTTCAGTGCAACTCACTCATATACAATGTACTACACTGTGCATTTCGTCTAATGCGGGTTTTTCAGTAAATTCTAAGTTTTTCAGTGCAACTCACTCATATACAATGTACTACACTGTGCATTTCGTCTAATGCGGGGTTTTCAGTAAATTCTAAGTTTTTCAGTGCAACTCACTCATATACAATGTACTACACTGTGCATTTCGTCTAATGCGGGTTTTTCAGTAAATTCTAAGTTTTTCAGTGCAACTCACTCATATACTATGTACTACACTAGGCATTTCGTCTAATGCGGGTTTTTCAGTAAATTCTAAGTTTTTCAGTGCAACTCACTCATATACAATGTACTACACTGTACATTTCGTCTAATGCGGGTTTTTCAGTAAATTCTAAGTTTTTCAGTGCAACTCACTCATATACAATGTACTACACTGTGCATTTCATCTAATGCGGGTTTTTCAGTAAATTCTAAGTTTTTCAGTGCAACTCACTCATATACTATGTACTACACTGTGCATTTCGTCTAATGCGGGTTTTTCAGTAAATTCTAAGTTTTTCAGTGCAACTCACTCATACACTATGTACTACACTGTGCATATCGTCTAATGTGGGTTGTTCAGTAAATTCTAAGTTTTTCAGTGCAACTCACTCATATACAATGTACTACACTGTGGATTTCGTCTAATGAGGGTTTTTCAGTAAATTCTAAGTTTTTCAGTGCAACTCACTCATATACATTGCACTACACTGTGGATTTCGTCTAATGCGGGTTTTTCAGTAAATTCTAAGTTTTTCAGTGCAACTCACTCATATACAATATACTATACTGTGCATTTCGTCTACTGCGGGTTTTTCAGTAAATTCTAAGTTTTTCAGTGCAACTCACTCATATACAATGTACTACACTGTGCATTTCGTCTAATGCGGGTTTTTCAGTAAATTCTAAGTTTTTCAGTGCAACTCACTCATATACAATGTACTACACTGTGCATTTCGTCTAATGCGGGTTTTTCAGTAAATTCTAAGTTTTTCAGTGCAACTCACTCATATACAATGTACTACACTGTGCATTTCGTCTAATGCGGGTTTTTCAGTAAATTCTAAGTTTTTCAGTGCAACTCACTCATATACTATGTACTACACTATGCATTTCGTCTAATGCGGGTTTTTCAGTAAATTCTAAGTTTTTCAGTGCAACTCACTCATATACTATGTACTACACTGTACATTTCGTCTAATGCGGGTTTTTCAGTAAATTCTAAGTTTTTCAGTGCAACTCACTCATATACAATGTACTACAGTGTGCATTTCGTCTAATGCGGGTTTTTCAGTAAATTCTAAGTTTTTCAGTGCAACTCACTCATATACAATGTACTACACTGTACATTTCGTCTAATGCGGGTTTTTCAGTAAATTCTAAGTTTTTCAGTGCAACTCACTCATATACAATGTACTACACTGTGCATTTCGTCTAATTCGGGTTTTTCAGTAAATTCTAAGTTTTTCAGTGCAACTCAGTCATATACAATGTACTACACTGTGCATTTCGTCTAATGCGGGTTTTTCAGTAAATTCTAAGTTTTTCAGTGCAACTCACTCATGTACAATGTACTACACTGTGCATTTCGTCTAATGCAGGTTTTCAGTAAATTCTAAGTTTTTCAGTGCAACTCACTCATATACAATGTACTACACTGTGCATTTCGTCTAATGCGGGTTTTTCAATAAATTCTAAGTTTTTCAGTGCAACTCACTCATATACAATATACTACACTGTGCATTTCGTGTAATGCAGGTTTTTCAGGAAATTCTAAGTTTTTCAGTGCAACTCACTCATATACAATGTACTACACTGTGCATTTCGTCTAATTCGGGTTTTTCAGTAAATTCTAAGTTTTTCAGTGCAACTCACTCATATACTATGTACTACACTGTACATTTCGTCTAATGTGGGTTGTTCAGTAAATTCTAAGTTTTTCAGTGCAACTCACTCATATACTATGTACTACACTGTACATTTCGTCTAATGTGGGTTGTTCAGTAAATTCTAAGTTTTTCAGTGCAACTCACTCATATACAATGTACTACACTGTGGATTTCGTTTAATAAGGGTTTTTCAGTAAATTCTAAGTTTTTCAGTGCAACTCACTCATATACATTGCACTACACTGTGGATTTCGTCTAATGCGGGTTTTTCAGTAAATTCTAACTTTTTCAGTGCAACTCACTCATATACAATGTACTACACTGTGCATTTCGTCTAATGCGGGTTTTTCAGTAAATTCTAAGTTTTTCAGTGCAACTCACTCATATACAATGTACTACACGGTGCATTTCGTCTAATGCGGGTTTTTAAGTAAATTCTAAGTTTTTCAGTGCAACTCACTCATATACAATATACTACACTGTGCATTTCGTCTAATGCGGGTTTTTCAGTAAATTCTAAGTTTTTCAGTGCAACTCACTCATATACAATGTACTACACTGTGCATTTCGTCTAATGCGGGTTTTTCAGTAAATTCTAAGTTTTTCAGTGCAACTCACTCATATACAATGTACTACACTGTGCATTTCGTCTAATGCGGGTTTTTCAGTAAATTCTAAGTTTTTCAGTGCAACTCACTCATATACTATGTACTACACTGTACATTTCGTCTAATGTGGGTTGTTCAGTAAATTCTAAGTTTTTCAGTGCAACTCACTCATATACAATGTACTACACTTTGGATTTCGTCTAATGAGGGTTTTTCAGTAAATTCTAAGTTTTTCAGTGCAACTCACTCATATACATTGCACTACACTGTGGATTTCGTCTAATGCGGGTTTTTCAGTAAATTCTAAGTTTTTCAGTGCAACTCACTCATATACAATGTACTACTCTGTGCATTTCGTCTACTGCGGGTTTTTCAGTAAATTCTAAGTTTTTCAGTGCAACTCACTCATATACAATGTACTACACTGTGCATTTCGTCTAATGCGGGTTTTTCAGTAAATTCTATGTTTTTCAGTGCAACTCACTCATATACAATGTACTACACTGTGCATTTCGTCTAATGCGGGTTTTTCAGTAAATTCTAAGTTTTTCAGTGCAACTCACTCATATACAATGTACTACACTGTGCATTTCGTCTAATGCGGGTTTTTCAGTAAATTCTAAGTTTTTCAGTGCAACTCACTCATATACAATGTACTACACTGTGCATTTCGTCTAATTCGGGTTTTTCAGTAAATTCTAAGTTTTTCAGTGCAACTCAGTCATATACAATGTACTACACTGTGCATTTCGTCTAATGCGGGTTTTTCAGTAAATTCTAATTTTTTCAGTGCAACTCACTCATATACAATGTACTACACTGTGCATTTCGTCTAATGCAGGTTTTCAGTAAATTCTAAGTTTTTCAGTGCAACTCACTCATATACTATGTACTACACTGTGCATTTCGTCTAATGCGGGTTTTTCAGTAAATTCTAAGTTTTTCAGTGCAACTCACTCATATACTATGTACTACACTGTACATTTCGTCTAATGTGGGTTGTTCAGTAAATTCTAAGTTTTTCAGTGCAACTCACTCATATACTATGTACTACACTGTACATTTCGTCTAATGTGGGTTGTTCAGTAAATTCTAAGTTTTTCAGTGCAACTCACTCATATACAATGTACTACACTGTGGATTTCGTTTAATAAGGGTTTTTCAGTAAATTCTAAGTTTTTCAGTGCAACTCACTCATATACATTGCACTACACTGTGGATTTCGTCTAATGCGGGTTTTTCAGTAAATTCTAAGTTTTTCAGTGCAACTCACTCATATACAATGTACTACACTGTGCATTTCGTCTAATGCGGGTTTTTCAGTAAATTCTAAGTTTTTCAGTGCAACTCACTCATATACAATGTACTACACGGTGCATTTCGTCTAATGCGGGTTTTTAAGTAAATTCTAAGTTTTTCCGTGCAACTCACTCATATACAATGTACTACACTGTGCATTTCGTCTAATGCGGGTTTTTCAGTAAATTCTAAGTTTTTCAGTGCAACTCACTCATATACAATGTACTACACTGTGCATTTCGTCTAATGCGGGTTTTTCAGTAAATTCTAAGTTTTTCAGTGCAACTCACTCATATACAATGTACTACACTGTGCATTTCGTCTAATGCGGGTTTTTCAGTAAATTCTAAGTTTTTCAGTGCAACTCACTCATATACTATGTACTACACTGTACATTTCGTCTAATGTGGGTTGTTCAGTAAATTCTAAGTTTTTCAGTGCAACTCACTCATATACAATGTACTACACTGTGGATTTCGTCTAATGAGGGTTTTTCAGTAAATTCTAAGTTTTTCAGTGCAACTCACTCATATACATTGCACTACACTGTGGATTTCGTCTAATGCGGGTTTTTCAGTAAATTCTAAGTTTTTCAGTGCAACTCACTCATATACAATGTACTACTCTGTGCATTTCGTCTACTGCGGGTTTTTCAGTAAATTCTAAGTTTTTCAGTGCAACTCACTCATATACAATGTACTACACTGTGCATTTCGTCTAATGCGGGTTTTTCAGTAAATTCTAAGTTTTTCAGTGCAACTCACTCATATACAATGTACTACACTGTGCATTTCGTCTAATGCGGGTTTTTCAGTAAATTCTAAGTTTTTCAGTGCAACTCACTCATATACAATGTACTACACTGTGCATTTCGTCTAATGCGGGTTTTTCAGTAAATTCTAAGTTTTTCAGTGCAACTCACTCATATACAATGTACTACACTGTGCATTTCGTCTAATTCGGGTTTTTCAGTAAATTCTAAGTTTTTCAGTACAACTCAGTCATATACAATGTACTACACTGTGCATTTCGTCTAATGCGGGTTTTTCAGTAAATTCTAATTTTTTCAGTGCAACTCACTCATATACAATGTACTACACTGTGCATTTCGTCTAATGCAGGTTTTCAGTAAATTCTAAGTTTTTCAGTGCAACTCACTCATATACTATGTACTACACTGTGCATTTCGTCTAATGCGGGTTTTTCAGTAAATTCTAAGTTTTTCAGTGCAACTCACTCATATACTATGTACTACACTGTACATTTCGTCTAATGTGGGTTGTTCAGTAAATTCTAAGTTTTTCAGTGCAACTCACTCATATACAATGTACTACACTGTGGATTTCGTCTAATAAGGGTTTTTCAGTAAATTCTAAGTTTTTCAGTGCAACTCACTCATATACATTGCACTACACTGTGGATTTCGTCTAATGCGGGTTTTTCAGTAAATTCTAAGTTTTTCAGTGCAACTCACTCATATACATTGCACTACACTGTGGATTTCGTCTAATGCGGGTTTTTCAGTAAATTCTAAGTTTTTCAGTGCAACTCACTCATATACAATGTACTACACTGTGCATTTCGTCTAATGCGGGTTTTTCAGTAAATTCTAAGTTTTTCCGTGCAACTCACTCATATACAATGTACTACACTGTGCATTTCGTCTAATGCGGGTTTTTCAGTAAATTCTAAGTTTTTCAGTGCAACTCACTCATATACAATGTACTACACTGTGCATTTCGTCTAATGCGGGTTTTTCAGTAAATTCTAAGTTTTTCAGTGCAACTCACTCATATACAATGTACTACACTGTGCATTTCGTCTAATGCGGGTTTCTCAGTAAATTCTAAGTTTTTCAGTGCAACTCACTCATATACTATGTACTACACTGTGCATTTCGTCTAATGCGGGTTTTTCAGTAAATTCTAAGTTTTTCAGTGCAACTCACTCATATACTATGTACTACACTGTACATTTCGTCTAATGTGGGTTGTTCAGTAAATTCTAAGTTTTTCAGTGCAACTCACTCATATACAATGTACTACACTGTGGATTTCGTCTAATAAGGGTTTTTCAGTAAATTCTAAGTTTTTCAGTGCAACTCACTCATATACATTGCACTACACTGTGGATTTCGTCTAATGCGGGTTTTTCAGTAAATTCTAAGTTTTTCAGTGCAACTCACTCATATACTATGTACTACACTGTACATTTCGTCTAATGTGGGTTGTTCAGTAAATTCTAAGTTTTTCAGTGCAACTCACTCATATACAATGTACTACACTGTGGATTTCGTCTAATAAGGGTTTTTCAGTAAATTCTAAGTTTTTCAGTGCAACTCACTCATATACATTGCACTACACTGTGGATTTCGTCTAATGCGGGTTTTTCAGTAAATTCTAAGTTTTTCAGTGCAACTCACTCATATACTATGTACTACACTGTACATTTCGTCTAATGTGGGTTGTTCAGTAAATTCTAAGTTTTTCAGTGCAACTCACTCATATACAATGTACTACACTGTGGATTTCGTCTAATGAGGGTTTTTCAGTAAATTCTAAGTTTTTCAGTGCAACTCACTCATATACAATGTACTACACTGTGCATTTCGTCTAATGCGGGTTTTTCAGTAAATTCTAAGTTTTTCAGTGCAACTCACTCATATACTATGTACTACACTGTACATTTCGTCTAATGTGGGTTGTTCAGTAAATTCTAAGTTTTTCAGTGCAACTCACTCATATACAATGTACTACACTGTGGATTTCGTCTAATGAGGGTTTTTCAGTAAATTCTAAGTTTTTCAGTGCAACTCACTCATATACATTGCACTACACTGTGGATTTCGTCTAATGCGGGTTTTTCAGAAAATTCTAAGTTTTTCAGTGCAACTCACTCATATACAATGTACTACTCTGTGCATTTCGTCTACTGCGGGTTTTTCAGTAAATTCTAAGTTTTTCAGTGCAACTCACTCATATACAATGTACTACACTGTGCATTTCGTCTAATGCGGGTTTTTCAGTAAATTCTAAGTTTTTCAGTGCAACTCACTCATATACAATGTACTACACTGTGCATTTCGTCTAATGCGGGTTTTTCAGTAAATTCTAAGTTTTTCAGTGCAACTCACTCATATACAATGTACTACACTGTGCATTTCGTCTAATGCGGGTTTTTCAGTAAATTCTAAGTTTTTCAGTGCAACTCACTCATATACAATGTACTACACTGTGCATTTCGTCTAATGCGGGTTTTTCAGTAAATTCTAAGTTTTTCAGTGCAACTCACTCATATACAATGTACTACACTGTGCATTTCGTCTAATTCGGGTTTTTCAGTAAATTCTAAGTTTTTCAGTGCAACTCAGTCATATACAATGTACTACACTGTGCATTTCGTCTAATGCGGGTTTTTCAGTAAATTCTAATTTTTTCAGTGCAACTCACTCATATACAATGTACTACACTGTGCATTTCGTCTAATGCAGGTTTTCAGTAAATTCTAAGTTTTTCAGTGCAACTCACTCATATACTATGTACTACACTGTGCATTTCGTCTAATGCGGGTTTTTCAGTAAATTCTAAGTTTTTCAGTGCAACTCACTCATATACTATGTACTACACTGTACATTTCGTCTAATGTGGGTTGTTCAGTAAATTCTAAGTTTTTCAGTGCAACTCACTCATATACAATGTACTACACTGTGGATTTCGTCTAATAAGGGTTTTTCAGTAAATTCTAAGTTTTTCAGTGCAACTCACTCATATACATTGCACTACACTGTGGATTTCGTCTAATGCGGGTTTTTCAGTAAATTCTAAGTTTTTCAGTGCAACTCACTCATATACAATGTACTACACTGTGCATTTCGTCTAATGCGGGTTTTTCAGTAAATTCTAAGTTTTTCAGTGCAACTCACTCATATACAATGTACTACACTGTGCATTTCGTCTAATGCGGGTTTTTCAGTAAATTCTAAGTTTTTCCGTGCAACTCACTCATATACAATGTACTACACTGTGCATTTCGTCTAATGCGGGTTTTTCAGTAAATTCTAAGTTTTTCAGTGCAACTCACTCATATACAATGTACTACACTGTGCATTTCGTCTAATGCGGGTTTTTCAGTAAATTCTAAGTTTTTCAGTGCAACTCACTCATATACAATGTACTACACTGTGCATTTCGTCTAATGCGGGTTTTTCAGTAAATTCTAAGTTTTTCAGTGCAACTCACTCATATACTATGTACTACACTGTGCATTTCGTCTAATGCGAGTTTTTCAGTAAATTCTAAGTTTTTCAGTGCAACTCACTCATATACAATGTACTACACTGTGCATTTCGTCTAATGCGGGTTTTTCAGTAAATTCTAAGTTTTTCAGTGCAACTCACTCATGTACAATGTACTACAGTGTGCATTTCGTCTAATGCAGGTTTTCAGTAAATTCTAAGTTTTTCAGTGCAACTCACTCATATACAATGTACTACACTGTGCATTTCGTCTAATGCGGGTTTTTCAATAAATTCTAAGTTTTTCAGTGCAACTCACTCATATACAATATACTACACTGTGCATTTCGTGTAATGCAGGTTTTTCAGGAAATTCTAAGTTTTTCAGTGCAACTCACTCATATACAATGTACTACACTGTGCATTTCGTCTAATGCGGGTTTTTCAGTAAATTCTAAGTTTTTCAGTGCAACTCACTCATATACAATGTACTACACTGTGCATTTCGTCTAATGCGGGTTTTTCAGTAAATTCTAAGTTTTTCAGTGCAACTCACTCATATACTATGTACTACACTGTACATTTCGTCTAATGTGGGTTGTTCAGTAAATTCTAAGTTTTTCAGTGCAACTCACTCATATACAATGTACTACACTGTGGATTTCGTCTAATGAGGGTTTTTCAGTAAATTCTAAGTTTTTCAGTGCAACTCACTCATATACATTGCACTACACTGTGGATTTCGTCTAATGCGGGTTTTTCAGTAAATTCTAAGTTTTTCAGTGCAACTCACTCATATACAATGTACTACTCTGTGCATTTCGTCTACTGCGGGTTTTTCAGTAAATTCTAAGTTTTTCAGTGCAACTCACTCATATACAATGTACTACACTGTGCATTTCGTCTAATGCGGGTTTTTCAGTAAATTCTAAGTTTTTCAGTGCAACTCACTCATATACAATGTACTACACTGTGCATTTCGTCTAATGCGGGTTTTTCAGTAAATTCTAAGTTTTTCAGTGCAACTCACTCATATACAATGTACTACACTGTGCATTTCGTCTAATGCGGGTTTTTCAGTAAATTCTAAGTTTTTCAGTGCAACTCACTCATATACAATGTACTACACTGTGCATTTCGTCTAATTCGGGTTTTTCAGTAAATTCTAAGTTTTTCAGTGCAACTCAGTCATATACAATGTACTACACTGTGCATTTCGTCTAATGCGGGTTTTTCAGTAAATTCTAAGTTTTTCAGTGCAACTCACTCATATACAATGTACTACACTGTGCATTTCGTCTAATGCAGGTTTTCAGTAAATTCTAAGTTTTTCAGTACAACTCACTCATATACTATGTACTACACTGTGCATTTCGTCTAATGCGGGTTTTTCAGTAAATTCTAAGTTTTTCAGTGCAACTCACTCATATACTATGTACTACACTGTACATTTCGTCTAATGTGGGTTGTTCAGTAAATTCTAAGTTTTTCAGTGCAACTCACTCATATACAATGTACTACACTGTGGATTTCGTCTAATAAGGGTTTTTCAGTAAATTCTAAGTTTTTCAGTGCAACTCACTCATATACATTGCACTACACTGTGGATTTCGTCTAATGCGGGTTTTTCAGTAAATTCTAAGTTTTTCAGTGCAACTCACTCATATACAATGTACTACACTGTGCATTTCGTCTAATGCGGGTTTTTCAGTAAATTCTAAGTTTTTCAGTGCAACTCACTCATATACAATGTACTACACTGTGCATTTCGTCTAATGCGGGTTTTTCAGTAAATTCTAAGTTTTTCCGTGCAACTCACTCATATACAATGTACTACACTGTGCATTTCGTCTAATGCGGGTTTTTCAGTAAATTCTAAGTTTTTCAGTGCAACTCACTCATATACAATGTACTACACTGTGCATTTCGTCTAATGCGGGTTTTTCAGTAAATTCTAAGTTTTTCAGTGCAACTCACTCATATACAATGTACTACACTGTGCATTTCGTCTAATGCGGGTTTTTCAGTAAATTCTAAGTTTTTCAGTGCAACTCACTCATATACTATGTACTACACTGTGCATTTCGTCTAATGCGAGTTTTTCAGTAAATTCTAAGTTTTTCAGTGCAACTCACTCATATACAATGTACTACACTGTGCATTTCGTCTAATGCGGGTTTTTCAGTAAATTCTAAGTTTTTCAGTGCAACTCACTCATATACAATGTACTACACTGTGCATTTCATCTAATGCGGGTTTTTCAGTAAATTCTAAGTTTTTCAGTGCAACTCACTCATATACTATGTACTACACTGTGCATTTCGTCTAATGCGGGTTTTTCAGTAAATTCTAAGTTTTTCAGTGCAACTCACTCATATACAATGTACTACACTGTACATTTCCTCTAATGTGGGTTGTTCAGTAAATTCTAAGTTTTTCAGTGCAACTCACTCATATACAATGTACTACACTGTGGATTTCGTCTAATGAGGGTTTTTCAGTAAATTCTAAGTTTTTCAGTGCAACTCACTCATATACATTGCACTACACTGTGGATTTCGTCTAATGCGGGTTTTTCAGTAAATTCTAAGTTTTTCAGTGCAACTCACTCATATACAATGTACTACACTGTGCATTTCGTCTACTGCGGGTTTTTCAGTAAATTCTAAGTTTTTCAGTGCAACTCACTCATATACAATGTACTACACTGTGCATTTCGTCTAATGCGGGTTTTTCAGTAAATTCTAAGTTTTTCAGTGCAACTCACTCATATACAATGTACTACACTGTGCATTTCGTCTAATGCGGGTTTTTCAGTAAATTCTAAGTTTTTCAGTGCAACTCACTCATATACAATGTACTACACTGTGCATTTCGTCTAATGCGGGTTTTTCAGTAAATTCTAAGTTTTGCAGTGCAACTCAGTCATATACAATGTACTACACTGTGCATTTCGTCTAATGCGGGTTTTTCAGTAAATTCTAAGTTTTTCAGTGCAACTCACTCATATACAATGTACTACACTGTGCATTTCGTCTAATGCAGGTTTTCAGTAAATTCTAAGTTTTTCAGTGCAACTCACTCATATACAATGTACTACACTGTGCATTTCGTCTAATGCGGGTTTTTCAATAAATTCTAAGTTTTTCAGTGCAACTCACTCATATACAATATACTACACTGTGCATTTCGTCTAATGCAGGTTTTTCAGGAAATTCTAAGTTTTTCAGTGCAACTCACTCATATACAATGTACTACACTGTGCATTTCGTCTAATGCGGGTTTTTCAGTAAATTCTAAGTTTTTCAGTGCAACTCACTCATATACAATGTACTACACTGTGCATTTCGTCTAATGCGGGTTTTTCAGTAAATTCTAAGTTTTTCAGTGCAACTCACTCATATTCAATGTACTACACTGTGCATTTCGTCTAATGCGGGTTTTTCAGTAAATTCTAAGTTTTTCAGTGCAACTCACTCATATACAATGTACTACACTGTGCATTTCGCCTAATGCGAGTTTTTCAGTAAATTCTAAGTTTTTCAGTGCAACTCACTCATATACAATGTACTACACTGTGCATTTCGTCTAATGCGGGTTTTTCAGTAAATTCTAAGTTTTTCAGTGCAACTCACTCATATACAATGTACTACACTGTGCATTTCGTCTAATGCGGGTTTTTCAGTAAATTCTAAGTTTTTCAGTGCAACTCACTCATATACAATGTACTACACTGTGCATTTCGTCTAATGCGGGTTTTTCAGTAAATTCTAAGTTTTTCAGTGCAACTCACTCATATACAATGTACTACACTGTGCATTTCGTCTAATGCGGGTTTTTCAGTAAATTCTAAGTTTTTCAGTGCAACTCACACATATACAATGTACTACACTGTGCATTTCGGCTAATGCGGGTTTTTCAGTAAATTCTAAGTTTTTCAGTGCAACTCACTCATATACTATGTACTACACTGTGGATTTCGTCTAATGAGGGTTTTTCAGTAAATTCTAAGTTTTTCAGTGCAACTCACTCATATACATTGCACTACACTGTGGATTTCGTCTAATGCGGGTTTTTCAGTAAATTCTAAGTTTTTCAGTGCAACTCACTCATATACAATGTACTACACTGTGCATTTCGTCTACTGCGGGTTTTTCAGTAAATTCTAAGTTTTTCAGTGCAACTCACTCATATACAATGTACTACACTGTGCATTTCGTCTAATGCGGGTTTTTCAGTAAATTCTAAGTTTTTCAGTGCAACTCACTCATATACAATGTACTACACTGTGCATTTCGTCTAATGCAGGTTTTCAGTAAATTCTAAGTTTTTCAGTGCAACTCACTCATATACAATGTACTACACTGTGCATTTCGTCTAATGCGGGTTTTTCAATAAATTCTAAGTTTTTCAGTGCAACTCACTCATATACAATATACTACACTGTGCATTTCGTCTAATGCAGGTTTTTCAGGAAATTCTAAGTTTTTCAGTGCAACTCACTCATATACAATGTACTACACTGTGCATTTCGTCTAATGCGGGTTTTTCAGTAAATTCTAAGTTTTTCAGTGCAACTCACTCATATACAATGTACTACACTGTGCATTTCGTCTAATGCGGGTTTTTCAGTAAATTCTAAGTTTTTCAGTGCAACTCACTCATATACAATGTACTACACTGTGCATTTCGTCTAATGCGGGTTTTTCAGTAAATTCTAAGTTTTTCAGTGCAACTCACACATATACAATGTACTACACTGTGCATTTCGGCTAATGCGGGTTTTTCAGTAAATTCTAAGTTTTTCAGTGCAACTCACTCATATACTATGTACTACACTGTGCATTTCGTCTAATGCGGGGTTTTCAGTAAATTCTAAGTTTTTCAGTGCAACTCACTCATATACTATGTACTACACTGTACATTTCGTCTAATGTGGGTTGTTCAGTAAATTCTAAGTTTTTCAGTGCAACTCACTCATATACAATGTACTACACTGTGGTTTTCGTCTAATGAGGGTTTTTCAGTAAATTCTAAGTTTTTCAGTGCAACTCACTCATATACATTGCACTACACTGTGGATTTCGTCTAATGCGGGTTTTTCAGTAAATTCTAAGTTTTTCAGTGCAACTCACTCATATACAATGTACTACACTGTGCATTTCGTCTAATGCGGGTTTTTCAGTAAATTCTAAGTTTTTCAGTGCAACTCACTCATATACAATGTACTACACTGTGCATTTCGTCTAATGCGGGTTTTTCAGTAAATTCTAAGTTTTTCCGTGCAACTCACTCATATACAATGTACTACACTGTGCATTTCGTCTAATGCGGGCTTTTCAGTAAATTCTAAGTTTTTCAGTGCAACTCACTCATATACAATGTACTACACTGTGCATTTCGTCTAATGCGGGTTTTTCAGTAAATTCTAAGTTTTTCAGTGCAACTCACTCATATACAATGTACTACACTGTGCATTTCGCCTAATGCGGGTTTTTCAGTAAATTCTAAGTTTTTCAGT
This sequence comes from Mus caroli, assembly GCF_978045245.1. NCBI lineage: Eukaryota > Metazoa > Chordata > Mammalia > Rodentia > Muridae > Mus > Mus caroli. The sequence continues at coordinate 275,609 of NW_028227372.1, read as the reverse complement.
GCAACTCACACATATACAATGTACTACACTGTGCATTTCGTCTAATGTGGGTTTTTCAGTAAATTCTAAGTTTTTCAGTGCAACTCACTCATATACAATGTACTACACTGTGCTTTCGTCTAATGCGGGTTTTTCAGTAAATTCTAAGTTTTTCAGTGCAACTCACTCATATACAATGTACTACACTGTGCATTTCGTCTAATGCGGGTTTTTCAGTAAATTCTAAGTTTTTCAGTGCAACTCACTCATATACAGTGTACTACACTGTGCATTTCGTCTAATGCGGGTTTTTCAGTAAATTCTAAGTTTTTCAGTGCAACTCACACATATACAATGTACTACACTGTGCATTTCGGCTAATGCGGGTTTTTCAGTAAATTCTAAGTTTTTCAGTGCAACTCACTCATATACTATGTACTACACTGTGCATTTCGTCTAATGCGGGTATTTCAGTAAATTCTAAGTTTTTCAGTGCAACTCACTCATATACTATGTACTACACTGTGCATTTCGTCTAATGCGGGTTTTTCAGTAAATTCTAAGTTTTTCAGTGCAACTCACTCATATACAATGTACTACACTGTACATTTCCTCTAATGTGGGTTGTTCAGTAAATTCTAAGTTTTTCAGTGCAACTCACTCATATACAATGTACTACACTGTGGATTTCGTCTAATGAGGGTTTTTCAGTAAATTCTAAGTTTTTCAGTGCAACTCACTCATATACATTGCACTACACTGTGGATTTCGTCTAATGCGGGTTTTTCAGTAAATTCTAAGTTTTTCAGTGCAACTCACTCATATACAATGTACTACACTGTGCATTTCGTCTACTGCGGGTTTTTCAGTAAATTCTAAGTTTTTCAGTGCAACTCACTCATATACAATGTACTACACTGTGCATTTCGTCTAATGCGGGTTTTTCAGTAAATTCTAAGTTTTTCAGTGCAACTCACTCATATACAATGTACTACACTGTGCATTTCGTCTAATGCGGGTTTTTCAGTAAATTCTAAGTTTTTCAGTGCAACTCACTCATATACAATGTACTACACTGTGCATTTCGTCTAATGCGGGTTTTTCAGTAAATTCTAAGTTTTGCAGTGCAACTCAGTCATATACAATGTACTACACTGTGCATTTCGTCTAATGCGGGTTTTTCAGTAAATTCTAAGTTTTTCAGTGCAACTCACTCATATACAATGTACTACACTGTGCATTTCGTCTAATGCAGGTTTTCAGTAAATTCTAAGTTTTTCAGTGCAACTCACTCATATACAATGTACTACACTGTGCATTTCGTCTAATGCGGGTTTTTCAATAAATTCTAAGTTTTTCAGTGCAACTCACTCATATACAATATACTACACTGTGCATTTCGTCTAATGCAGGTTTTTCAGGAAATTCTAAGTTTTTCAGTGCAACTCACTCATATACAATGTACTACACTGTGCATTTCGTCTAATGCGGGTTTTTCAGTAAATTCTAAGTTTTTCAGTGCAACTCACTCATATACAATGTACTACACTGTGCATTTCGTCTAATGCGGGTTTTTCAGTAAATTCTAAGTTTTTCAGTGCAACTCACTCATATTCAATGTACTACACTGTGCATTTCGTCTAATGCGGGTTTTTCAGTAAATTCTAAGTTTTTCAGTGCAACTCACTCATATACAATGTACTACACTGTGCATTTCGCCTAATGCGGGTTTTTCAGTAAATTCTAAGTTTTTCAGTGCAACTCACTCATATACAATGTACTACACTGTGCATTTCGTCTAATGCGGGTTTTTCAGTAAATTCTAAGTTTTTCAGTGCAACTCACTCATATACAATGTACTACACTGTGCATTTCGTCTAATGCGGGTTTTTCAGTAAATTCTAAGTTTTTCAGTGCAACTCACTCATATACAATGTACTACACTGTGCATTTCGTCTAATGCGGGTTTTTCAGTAAATTCTAAGTTTTTCAGTGCAACTCACTCATATACAATGTACTACACTGTGCATTTCGTCTAATGCGGGTTTTTCAGTAAATTCTAAGTTTTTCAGTGCAACTCACACATATACAATGTACTACACTGTGCATTTCGGCTAATGCGGGTTTTTCAGTAAATTCTAAGTTTTTCAGTGCAACTCACTCATATACTATGTACTACACTGTGGATTTCGTCTAATGAGGGTTTTTCAGTAAATTCTAAGTTTTTCAGTGCAACTCACTCATATACATTGCACTACACTGTGGATTTCGTCTAATGCGGGTTTTTCAGTAAATTCTAAGTTTTTCAGTGCAACTCACTCATATACAATGTACTACACTGTGCATTTCGTCTACTGCGGGTTTTTCAGTAAATTCTAAGTTTTTCAGTGCAACTCACTCATATACAATGTACTACACTGTGCATTTCGTCTAATGCGGGTTTTTCAGTAAATTCTAAGTTTTTCAGTGCAACTCACTCATATACAATGTACTACACTGTGCATTTCGTCTAATGCAGGTTTTCAGTAAATTCTAAGTTTTTCAGTGCAACTCACTCATATACAATGTACTACACTGTGCATTTCGTCTAATGCGGGTTTTTCAATAAATTCTAAGTTTTTCAGTGCAACTCACTCATATACAATATACTACACTGTGCATTTCGTCTAATGCAGGTTTTTCAGGAAATTCTAAGTTTTTCAGTGCAACTCACTCATATACAATGTACTACACTGTGCATTTCGTCTAATGCGGGTTTTTCAGTAAATTCTAAGTTTTTCAGTGCAACTCACTCATATACAATGTACTACACTGTGCATTTCGTCTAATGCGGGTTTTTCAGTAAATTCTAAGTTTTTCAGTGCAACTCACTCATATACAATGTACTACACTGTGCATTTCGTCTAATGCGGGTTTTTCAGTAAATTCTAAGTTTTTCAGTGCAACTCACACATATACAATGTACTACACTGTGCATTTCGGCTAATGCGGGTTTTTCAGTAAATTCTAAGTTTTTCAGTGCAACTCACTCATATACTATGTACTACACTGTGCATTTCGTCTAATGCGGGTATTTCAGTAAATTCTAAGTTTTTCAGTGCAACTCACTCATATACTATGTACTACACTGTACATTTCGTCTAATGTGGGTTGTTCAGTAAATTCTAAGTTTTTCAGTGCAACTCACTCATATACAATGTACTACACTGTGGTTTTCGTCTAATGAGGGTTTTTCAGTAAATTCTAAGTTTTTCAGTGCAACTCACTCATATACATTGCACTACACTGTGGATTTCGTCTAATGCGGGTTTTTCAGTAAATTCTAAGTTTTTCAGTGCAACTCACTCATATACAATGTACTACACTGTGCATTTCGTCTAATGCGGGTTTTTCAGTAAATTCTAAGTTTTTCAGTGCAACTCACACATATACAATGTACTACACTGTGCATTTCGGCTAATGCGGGTTTTTCAGTAAATTCTAAGTTTTTCAGTGCAACTCACTCATATACTATGTACTACACTGTGCATTTCGTCTAATGCGGGTATTTCAGTAAATTCTAAGTTTTTCAGTGCAACTCACTCATATACTATGTACTACACTGTACATTTCGTCTAATGTGGGTTGTTCAGTAAATTCTAAGTTTTTCAGTGCAACTCACTCATATACAATGTACTACACTGTGGATTTCGTCTAATGAGGGTTTTTCAGTAAATTCTAAGTTTTTCAGTGCAACTCACTCATATACATTGCACTACACTGTGGATTTCGTCTAATGCGGGTTTTTCAGTAAATTCTAAGTTTTTCAGTGCAACTCACTCATATACAATGTACTACACTGTGCATTTCGTCTAATGCGGGTTTTTCAGTAAATTCTAAGTTTTTCAGTGCAACTCACTCATATACAATGTACTACACTGTGCATTTCGTCTAATGCGGGTTTTTCAGTAAATTCTAAGTTTTTCCGTGCAACTCACTCATATACAATGTACTACACTGTGCATTTCGTCTAATGCGGGCTTTTCAGTAAATTCTAAGTTTTTCAGTGCAACTCACTCATATACAATGTACTACACTGTGCATTTCGTCTAATGCGGGTTTTTCAGTAAATTCTAAGTTTTTCAGTGCAACTCACTCATATACAATGTACTACACTGTGCATTTCGTCTAATGCGGGTTTTTCAGTAAATTCTAAGTTTTTCAGTGCAACTCACACATATACAATGTACTACACTGTGCATTTCGTCTAATGCGGGTTTTTCAGTAAATTCTAAGTTTTTCAGTGCAACTCACTCATATACTATGTACTACACTGTGCATTTCGTCTAATGCGAGTTTTTCAGTAAATTCTAAGTTTTTCAGTGCAACTCACTCATATACAATGTACTACACTGTGCATTTCGTATAATGCGGGTTTTTCAGTAAATTCTAAGTTTTTCAGTGCAACTCACTCATATACAATGTACTACACTGTGCATTTCGTCTAATGCGGGTTTTTCAGTAAATTCTAAGTTTTTCAGTGCAACTCACTCATATACAATGTACTACACTGTGCATTTCGTCTAATGCGGGTTTTCAGTAAATTCTAAGTTTTTCAGTGCAACTCACTCATATACAATGTACTACACTGTGCATTTCGTCTAATGCGGGTTTTTCAGTAAATTCTAAGTTTTTCAGTGCAACTCACTCATATACAATGTACTACACTGTGCATTTCGTCTAATGCGGGTTTTTCAGTAAATTCTAAGTTTTTCAGTGCAACTCACTCATATACTATGTACTACACTGTGCATTTCGTCTAATGCGGGTTTTTCAGTAAATTCTAAGTTTTTCAGTGCAACTCACTCATATACTATGTACTACACTGTACATTTCGTCTAATGTGGGTTGTTCAGTAAATTCTAAGTTTTTCAGTGCAACTCACTCATATACAATGTACTACACTGTGGATTTCGTCTAATGAGGGTTTTTCAGTAAATTCTAAGTTTTTCAGTGCAACTCACTCATATACATTGCACTACACTGTGGATTTCTTCTAATGCGGGTTTTTCAGTAAATTCTAAGTTTTTCAGTGCAACTCACTCATATACAATGTACTACACTGTGCATTTCGTCTACTGCGGGTTTTTCAGTAAATTCTAAGTTTTTCAGTGCAACTCACTCATATACAATGTACTACACTGTGCATTTCGTCTAATGCGGGTTTTTCAGTAAATTCTAAGTTTTTCAGTGCAACTCACTCATATACAATGTACTACACTGTGCATTTCGTCTAATGCGGGTTTTTCAGTAAATTCTAAGTTTTTCAGTGCAACTCACTCATATACAATGTACTACACTGTGCATTTCGTCTAATGCGGGTTTTTCAGTAAATTCTAAGTTTTTCAGTGCAACTCATATACAATGTACTACACTGTGCATTTCGTCTAATGCGGGTTTTTCAGTAAATTCTAAGTTTTTCAGTGCAACTCACTCATATTCAATGTACTGCACTGTGCATTTCGTCTAATGCGGGTTTTTCAGTAAATTCTAAGTTTTTCAGTGCAACTCACTCATATACAATGTACTACACTGTGCATTTCGTCTAATGCGAGTTTTTCAGTAAATTCTAAGTTTTTCAGTGCAACTCACTCATATACAATGTACTACACTGTGCATTTCGTCTAATGCGGGTTTTTCAGTAAATTCTAAGTTTTTCAGTGCAACTCACTCATATACAATGTACTACACTGTGCATTTCGTCTAATTCGGGTTTTTCAGTAAATTCTAAGTTTTTCAGTGCAACTCAGTCATATACAATGTACTACACTGTGCATTTCGTCTAATGCAGGTTTTCAGTAAATTCTAAGTTTTTCAGTGCAACTCACTCATATACAATGTACTACACTGTGCATTTCGTCTAATGCGGGTTTTTCAATAAATTCTAAGTTTTTCAGTGCAACTCACTCATATACAATATACTACACTGTGCATTTCGTCTAATGCAGGTTTTTCAGGAAATTCTAAGTTTTTCAGTGCAACTCACTCATATACAATGTACTACACTGTGCATTTCGTCTAATGCGGGTTTTTCAGTAAATTCTAAGTTTTTCAGTGCAACTCACTCATATACAATGTACTACACTGTGCATTTCGTCTAATGCGGGTTTTTCAGTAAATTCTAAGTTTTTCAGTGCAACTCACTCATATACAATGTACTACACTGTGCATTTCGTCTAATGCGGGTTTTTCAGTAAATTCTAAGTTTTTCCGTGCAACTCACTCATATACAATGTACTACACTGTGCATTTCGTCTAATGCGGGTTTTTCAGTAAATTCTAAGTTTTTCAGTGCAACTCACTCATATACAATGTACTACACTGTGCATTTCGTCTAATGCGGGTTTTTCAGTAAATTCTAAGTTTTTCAGTGCAACTCACACATATACAATGTACTACACTGTGCATTTCGTCTAATGCGGGTTTTTCAGTAAATTCTAAGTTTTTCAGTGCAACTCACTCATATACTATGTACTACACTGTGCATTTCGTCTAATGCGGGTTTTTCAGTAAATTCTAAGTTTTTCAGTGCAACTCACTCATATACAATGTACTACACTGTGCATTTCGTCTAATGCGGGTTTTTCAGTAAATTCTAAGTTTTTCAGTGCAACTCACTCATATACAATGTACTACACTGTGCATTTCGTCTAATGCGGGTTTTTCAGTAAATTCTAAGTTTTTCAGTGCAACTCACTCATATACAATGTACTACACTGTGCATTTCGTCTAATGCGGGTTTTCAGTAACTTCTAAGTTTTTCAGTGAAACTCACTCATATACAATGTACTACACTGTGCATTTCGTCTAATGCGGGTTTTTCAGTAAATTCTAAGTTTTTCAGTGCAACTCACTCATATACAATGTACTACACTGTGCATTTCGTCTAATGCGGGTTTTTCAGTAAATTCTAAGTTTTTCAGTGCAACTCACACATATACAATGTACTACACTGTGCATTTCGTCTAATGCGGGTTTTTCAGTAAATTCTAAGTTTTTCAGTGCAACTCACTCATATACAATGTACTACACTGTGCATTTCGTCTAATGCGGGTTTTTCAGTAAATTCTAAGTTTTTCAGTGCAACTCACTCATATACAATGTACTACACTGAGCATTTCGTCTAATGCGGGTTTTTCAGTAAATTCTAAGTTTTTCAGTGCAACTCACTCATATACAATGTACTACACTGTGCATTTCGTCTAATGCGGGTTTTTCAGTAAATTCTAAGTTTTTCAGTGCAACTCAGTCATATACAATGTACTACACTGTGCATTTCGTCTAATGCAGGTTTTCAGTAAATTCTAAGTTTTTCAGTGCAACTCACTCATATACAATGTACTACACTGTGCATTTCGTCTAATGCGGGTTTTTCAATAAATTCTAAGTTTTTCAGTGCAACTCACTCATATACAATATACTACACTGTGCATTTCGTCTAATGCAGGTTTTTCAGGAAATTCTAAGTTTTTCAGTGCAACTCACTCATATACAATGTACTACACTGTGCATTTCGTCTAATGCGGGTTTTTCAGTAAATTCTAAGTTTTTCAGTGCAACTCACTCATATACAATGTACTACACTGTGCATTTCGTCTAATGCGGGTTTTTCAGTAAATTCTAAGTTTTTCAGTGCAACTCACTCATATACAATGTACTACACTGTGCATTTCGTCTAATGCGGGTTTTTCAGTAAATTCTAAGTTTTTCCGTGCAACTCACTCATATACAATGTACTACACTGTGCATTTCGTCTAATGCGGGTTTTTCAGTAAATTCTAAGTTTTTCAGTGCAACTCACTCATATACAATGTACTACACTGTGCATTTCGTCTAATGCGGGTTTTTCAGTAAATTCTAAGTTTTTCAGTGCAACTCACACATATACAATGTACTACACTGTGCATTTCGTCTAATGCGGGTTTTTCAGTAAATTCTAAGTTTTTCAGTGCAACTCACTCATATACTATGTACTACACTGTGCATTTCGTCTAATGCGGGTTTTTCAGTAAATTCTAAGTTTTTCAGTGCAACTCACTCATATACAATGTACTACACTGTGCATTTCGTCTAATGCGGGTTTTTCAGTAAATTCTAAGTTTTTCAGTGCAACTCACTCATATACAATGTACTACACTGTGCATTTCGTCTAATGCGGGTTTTTCAGTAAATTCTAAGTTTTTCAGTGCAACTCACTCATATACTATGTACTACACTGTGCATTTCGTCTAATGCGGGTTTTTCAGTAAATTCTAAGTTTTTCAGTGCAACTCACTCATATACAATGTACTACACTGTGCATTTCGTCTAATGCGGGTTTTTCAGTAAATTCTAAGTTTTTCAGTGCAACTCACTCATATACAATGTACTACACTGTGCATTTCGTCTAATGCGGGTTTTTCAGTAAATTCTAAGTTTTTCAGTGCAACTCACTCATATACAATGTACTACACTGTGCATTTCGTCTAATGCGGGTTTTTCAGTAAATTCTAAGTTTTTCCGTGCAACTCACTCATATACAATGTACTACACTGTGCATTTCGTCTAATGCGGGTTTTTCAGTAAATTCTAAGTTTTTCAGTGCAACTCACTCATATACAATGTACTACACTGTGCATTTCGTCTAATGCGGGTTTTTCAGTAAATTCTAAGTTTTTCAGTGCAACTCACACATATACAATGTACTACACTGTGCATTTCGTCTAATGCGGGTTTTTCAGTAAATTCTAAGTTTTTCAGTGCAACTCACACATATACAATGTACTACACTGTGCATTTCGTCTAATGCGGGTTTTTCAGTAAATTCTAAGTTTTTCAGTGCAACTCACTCATATACTATGTACTACACTGTGCATTTCGTCTAATGCGGGTTTTTCAGTAAATTCTAAGTTTTTCAGTGCAACTCACTCATATACAATGTACTACACTGTGCATTTCGTCTAATGCGGGTTTTTCAGTAAATTCTAAGTTTTTCAGTGCAACTCACTCATATACAATGTACTACACTGTGCATTTGGTCTAATGCGGGTTTTTCAGTAAATTCTAAGTTTTTCAGTGCAACTCACTCATATACAATGTACTACACTGTGCATTTCGTCTAATGCGGGTTTTCAGTAACTTCTAAGTTTTTCAGTGCAACTCACTCATATACAATGTACTACACTGTGCATTTCGTCTAATGCGGGTTTTTCAGTAAATTCTAAGTTTTTCAGTGCAACTCACTCATATACAATGTACTACACTGTGCATTTCGTCTAATGCGGGTTTTTCTGTAAATTCTAAGTTTTTCAGTGCAACTCACTCATATACAATGTACTACACTGTGCATTTCGTCTAATGCGGGTTTTTCAGTAAATTCTAAGTTTTTCAGTGCAACTCACTCATATACAATGTACTACACTGTGCATTTCGTCTAATGCGGGTTTTTCAGTAAATTCTAAGTTTTTCAGTGCAACTCACACATATACAATGTACTACACTGTGCATTTCGTCTAATGCGGGTTTTTCAGTAAATTCTAAGTTTTTCCGTGCAACTCACTCATATACAATGTACTACACTGTGCATTTCGTCTAATGCGGGTTTTTCAGTAAATTCTAAGTTTTTCAGTGCAACTCACTCATATACAATGTACTACACTGAGCATTTCGTCTAATGCGGGTTTTTCAGTAAATTCTAAGTTTTTCAGTGCAACTCACTCATATACAATGTACTACACTGTGCATTTCGTCTAATGCGGGTTTTTCAGTAAATTCTAAGTTTTTCAGTGCAACTCACTCATATACAATGTACTACACTGTGCATTTCGTCTAATGCGGGTTTTCAGTAAATTCTAAGTTTTTCAGTGCAACTCACTCATATACAATGTACTACACTGTGCATTTCGTCTAATGCGGGTTTTTCAGTAAATTCTAAGTTTTTCAGTGCAACTCACTCATATACAATGTACTACACTGTGCATTTCGTCTAATGCGGGTTTTTCAGTAAATTCTAAGTTTTTCAGTGCAACTCACTCATATACTATGTACTACACTGTGCATTTCGTCTAATGCGGGTTTTTCAGTAAATTCTAAGTTTTTCAGTGCAACTCACTCATATACAATGTACTACACTGTACATTTCGTCTAATGCGGGTTTTTCAGTAAATTCTAAGTTTTTCAGTGCAACTCACTCATATACAATGTACTACACTGTGGATTTCGTCTAATGCGGGTTTTTCAGTAAATTCTAAGTTTTTCAGTGCAACTCACTCATATACAATGTACTACACTGTGCATTTCGTCTAATGCGGGTTTTTCAGTAAATTCTAAGTTTTTCAGTGCAACTCACTCATATACTATGTACTACACTGTGCATTTCGTCTAATGCGGGTTTTTCAATAAATTCTAAGTTTTTCAGTGCAACTCACTCATATACTATGTACTACACTTGTACATTTCGTCTAATGTGGGTTTTTCAGTAAATTCTAAGTTTTTCAGTGCAACTCACTCATATACAATGTACTACACTGTGGATTTCGTCTAATGAGGGTTTTTCAGTAAATTCTAAGTTTTTCAGTGCAACTCACTCATATACATTGCACTACACTGTGGATTTCGTCTAATGCGGGTTTTTCAGTAAATTCTAAGTTTTTCAGTGCAACTCACTCATATACAATGTACTACACTGTGGATTTCGTCTAATGCGGGTTTTTCAGTAAATTCTAAGTTTTTCAGTGCAACTCACTCATATACTATGTACTACACTGTGCATTTCGTCTAATGCGGGTTTTTCAGTAAATTCTAAGTTTTTCAGTGCAACTCACTCATATACAATGTACTACACTGTGCATTTCGTCTAATGCGGGATTTTCAGTAAATTCTAAGTTTTTCAGTGCAACTCACTCATATACAATGTACTACACTGTGCATTTCGTCTAATGCGGGTTTTTCAGTAAATTCTAAGTTTTTCAGTGCAACTCACTCATATACAATGTACTACACTGTGCATTTCGTCTAATGCGGGTTTTCAGTAAATTCTAAGTTTTTCAGTGCAACTCACTCATATACAATGTACTACACTGTGCATTTCGTCTAATGCGGGTTTTTCAGTAAATTCTAAGTTTTTCAGTGCAACTCACTCATATACAATGTACTACACTGTGCATTTCGTCTAATGCGGGTTTTTCAGTAAATTCTAAGTTTTTCAGTGCAACTCACTCATATACTATGTACTACACTGTGCATTTCGTCTAATGCGGGTTTTTCAGTAAATTCTAAGTTTTTCAGTGCAACTCACTCATATACAATGTACTACACTGTGCATTTCGTCTACTGCGGGTTTTTCAGTAAATTCTAAGTTTTTCAGTGCAACTCACTCATATACAATGTACTACACTGTGCATTTCGTCTAATGCGGGTTTTTCAGTAAATTCTAAGTTTTTCAGTGCAACTCACTCATATACAATGTACTACACTGTGGATTTCGTCTAATGCGGGTTTTTCAGTAAATTCTAAGTTTTTCAGTGCAACTCACTCATATACAATGTACTACACTGTGCATTTCGTCTAATGCGGGTTTTTCAGTAAATTCTAAGTTTTTCAGTGCAACTCACTCATATACTATGTACTACACTGTGCATTTCATCTAATGCGGGTTTTTCATTAAATTCTAAGTTTTTCAGTGCAACTCACTCATATACTATGTACTACACTGTACATTTCGTCTAATGTGGATTGTTCAGTAAATTCTAAGTTTTTCAGTGCAACTCACTCATATACAATGTACTACACTGTGGATTTCGTCTAATGAGGGTTTTTCAGTAAATTCTAAGTTTTTCAGTGCAACTCACTCATATACATTGCACTACACTGTGGATTTCGTGTAATGCGGGTTTTTCAGTAAATTCTAAGTTTTTCAGTGCAACTCACTCATATACAATGTACTACACTGTGCATTTCGTCTAATGCGGGTTTTTCAGTAAATTCTAAGTTTTTCAGTGCAACTCACTCATATACAATGTACTACACTGTGCATTTCGTCTAATGCGGGTTTTTCAGTAAATTCTAAGTTTTTCAGTGCAACTCACTCATATACTATGTACTACACTGTGCATTTCGTCTAATGCGGGTTTTTCAGTAAATTCTAAGTTTTTCAGTGCAACTCACTCATATACAATGTACTACACTGTACATTTCGTCTAATGCGGGTTTTTCAGTAAATTCTAAGTTTTTCAGTGCAACTCACTCATATACAATGTACTACACTGTGCATTTCGTCTAAAGCGGGTTTTTCAGTAAATTCTATGTTTTTCAGTGCAACTCACTCATATACTATGTACTACACTGTGCATTTCGTCTAATGCGGGTTTTTCAGTAAATTCTAAGTTTTTCAGTGCAACTCACTCATATACTATGTACTACACTGTACATTTCGTCTAATGTGGATTGTTCAGTAAATTCTAAGTTTTTCAGTGCAACTCACTCATATACAATGTACTACACTGTGGATTTCGTCTAATGAGGGTTTTTCAGTAAATTCTAAGTTTTTCAGTGCAACTCACTCATATACATTGCACTACACTGTGGATTTCGTGTAATGCGGGTTTTTCAGTAAATTCTAAGTTTTTCAGTGCAACTCACTCATATACAATGTACTACACTGTGCATTTCGTCTAATGCGGGTTTTTCAGTAAATTCTAAGTTTTTCAGTGCAACTCACTCCTATACAATGTACTACACTATGCATTTCGTCTAATGCCGGTTTTTCAGTAAATTCTAAGTTTTTCAGTGCAACTCACTCATATACAATGTACTACACTGTGCATTTCGTCTAATGCGGGTTTTCAGTAAATTCTAAGTTTTTCAGTGCAACTCACTCATATACAATGTACTACACTGTGCATTTCGTCTAATGGGGGTTTTTCAGTAAATTCTAAGTTTTTCAGTGCAACTCACTCATATACAATGTACTACACTGTGCATTTCGTCTAATGCGGGTTTTTCAGTAAATTCTAAGTTTTTCAGTGCAACTCACTCATATACTATGTACTACACTGTGCATTTCGTCTAATGCGGGTTTTTCAGTAAATTCTAAGTTTTTCAGTGCAACTCACTCATATACAATGTACTACACTGTACATTTCGTCTAATGCGGGTTTTTCAGTAAATTCTAAGTTTTTCAGTGCAACTCACTCATATACAATGTACTACACTGTGCATTTCGTCTAAAGCGGGTTTTTCAGTAAATTCTATGTTTTTCAGTGCAACTCACTCATATCCTATGTACTACACTGTGCATTTCGTCTAATGCGGGTTTTTCAGTAAATTCTAAGTTTTTCAGTGCAACTCACTCATATACAATGTACTACACTGTGCATTTCGTCTAATGCGGGTTTTTCAGTAAATTCTAAGTTTTTCAGTGCAACTCACTCATATACAATGTACTACACTGTGCATTTCGTCTAATGCGGGTTTTCAGTAACTTCTAAGTTTTTCAGTGCAACTCACTCATATACAATGTACTACACTGTGCATTTCGTCTAATGCGGGTTTTTCAGTAAATTCTAAGTTTTTCAGTGCAACTCACTCATATACTATGTACTACACTGTACATTTCGTCTAATGTGGATTGTTCAGTAAATTCTAAGTTTTTCAGTGCAACTCACTCATATACAATGTACTACACTGTGGATTTCGTCTAATGAGGGTTTTTCAGTAAATTCTAAGTTTTTCAGTGCAACTCACTCATATACATTGCACTACACTGTGGATTTCGTGTAATGCGGGTTTTTCAGTAAATTCTAAGTTTTTCAGTGCAACTCACTCATATACAATGTACTACACTGTGCATTTCGTCTAATGCGGGTTTTTCAGTAAATTCTAAGTTTTTCAGTGCAACTCACTCCTATACAATGTACTACACTATGCATTTCGTCTAATGCCGGTTTTTCAGTAAATTCTAAGTTTTTCAGTGCAACTCACTCATATACAATGTACTACACTGTGCATTTCGTCTAATGCGGGTTTTCAGTAAATTCTAAGTTTTTCAGTGCAACTCACTCATATACAATGTACTACACTGTGCATTTCGTCTAATGGGGGTTTTTCAGTAAATTCTAAGTTTTTCAGTGCAACTCACTCATATACAATGTACTACACTGTGCATTTCGTCTAATGCGGGTTTTTCAGTAAATTCTAAGTTTTTCAGTGCAACTCACTCATATACTATGTACTACACTGTGCATTTCGTCTAATGCGGGTTTTTCAGTAAATTCTAAGTTTTTCAGTGCAACTCACTCATATACAATGTACTACACTGTACATTTCGTCTAATGCGGGTTTTTCAGTAAATTCTAAGTTTTTCAGTGCAACTCACTCATATACAATGTACTACACTGTGCATTTCGTCTAAAGCGGGTTTTTCAGTAAATTCTATGTTTTTCAGTGCAACTCACTCATATACTATGTACTACACTGTGCATTTCGTCTAATGCGGGTTTTTCAGTAAATTCTAAGTTTTTCAGTGCAACTCACTCATATACAATGTACTACACTGTGCATTTCGTCTAATGCGGGTTTTTCAGTAAATTCTAAGTTTTTCAGTGCAACTCACTCATATACAATGTACTACACTGTGCATTTCGTCTAATGCGGGTTTTTCAGTAAATTCTAAGTTTTTCAGTGCAACTCACTCATATACAATGTACTACACTGTGCATTTCGTCTAATGCGGGTTTTTCAATAAATTCTAAGTTTTTCAGTGCAACTCACTCATATACAATATACTACACTGTGCATTTCGTCTAATGCAGGTTTTTCAGGAAATTCTAAGTTTTTCAGTGCAACTCACTCATATACAATGTACTACACTGTGCATTTCGTCTAATGCGGGTTTTTCAGTAAATTCTAAGTTTTTCAGTGCAACTCACTCATATACAATGTACTACACTGTGCATTTCGTCTAATGCGGGTTTTTCAGTAAATTCTAAGTTTTTCAGTGCAACTCACTCATATACAATGTACTACACTGTGCATTTCGTCTAATGCGGGTTTTTCAGTAAATTCTAAGTTTTTCAGTGCAACTCACTCATATACAATGTACTACACTGTGCATTTCGTCTAATGCGGGTTTTTCAGTAAATTCTAAGTTTTTCAGTGCAACTCACTCATATACTATGTACTACACTGTGCATTTCGTCTAATGCGGGTTTTTCAGTAAATTCTAAGTTTTTCAGTGCAACTCACTCATATTCAATGTACTACACTGTGCATTTCGTCTAATGCGGGTTTTTCAGTAAATTCTAAGTTTTTCAGTGCAACTCACTCATATTCAATGTACTACACTGTGCATTTCGTCTAATGCGGGTTTTTCAGTAAATTCTAAGTTTTTCAGTGCAACTAACTCATATACAATGTACTACACTGTGCATTTCGTCTAATGCGGGTTTTTCAGTAAATTCTAAGTTTTTCAGTGCAACTCACTCATATACAATGTACTACACTGTGCATTTCGTCTAATGCGGGTTTTTCAGTAAATTCTAAGTTTTTCAGTGCAACTCACTCATATACAATGTACTACACTGTGCATTTCGTCTAATGCGGGTTTTTCAGTAAATTCTAAGTTTTTCCGTGCAACTCACTCATATACAATGTACTACACTGTGCATTTCGTCTAATGCGGGTTTTTCAGTAAATTCTAAGTTTTTCAGTGCAACTCACTCATATACAATGTACTACACTGTGCATTTCGTCTAATGCGGGTTTTTCAGTAAATTCTAAGTTTTTCAGTGCAACTCACACATTTACAATGTACTACACTGTGCATTTCGTCTAATGCGGGTTTTTCAGTAAATTCTAAGTTTTTCAGTGCAACTCACTCATATACTATGTACTACACTGTGCATTTCGTCTAATGCGGGTTTTTCAGTAAATTCTAAGTTTTTCAGTGCAACTCACTCATATACAATGTACTACACTGTGCATTTCGTCTAATGCGGGTTTTTCAGTAAATTCTAAGTTTTTCAGTGCAACTCACTCATATACAATGTACTACACTGTGCATTTCGTCTAATGCGGGTTTTTCAGTAAATTCTAAGTTTTTCAGTGCAACTCACTCATATACAATGTACTACACTGTGCATTTCGTCTAATGCGGGTTTTCAGTAACTTCTAAGTTTTTCAGTGCAACTCACTCATATACAATGTACTACACTGTGCATTTCGTCTAATGCGGGTTTTTCAGTAAATTCTAAGTTTTTCAGTGCAACTCACTCATATACAATGTACTACACTGTGCATTTCGTCTAATGCGGGTTTTTCAGTAAATTCTAAGTTTTTCAGTGCAACTCACTCATATACAATGTACTACACTGTGCATTTCGTCTAATGCGGGTTTTCAGTAACTTCTAAGTTTTTCAGTGCAACTCACTCATATACAATGTACTACACTGTGCATTTCGTCTAATGCGGGTTTTTCAGTAAATTCTAAGTTTTTCAGTGCAACTCACTCATATACAATGTACTACACTGTGCATTTCGTCTAATTCGGGTTTTTCAATAAACTCTAAGTGTTTCAGTGCAACTCACTCATATACAATGTACTACACTGTGCATTTCGTCTAATGCGGGTTTTTCAGTAAATTCTAAGTTTTTCAGTGCAACTCACTCATATACAATGTACTACACTGTGCATTTCGTCTAATGCAGGTTTTCAGTAAATTCTAAATTTTTCAGTGCAACTCACTCATATACAATGTACTACACTGTGCATTTCGTCTAATGCGGGTTTTTCAGTAAATTCTAAGTTTTTCAGTGCAACTCACTCATATACAATGTACTACACTGTGCATTTCGTCTAATGCGGGTTTTTCAGTAAATTCTAAGTTTTTCAGTGCAACTCACTCATATACAATGTACTACACTGTGCATTTCGTCTAATGCGGGTTTTTCAGTAAATTCTAAGTTTTTCAGTGCAACTCACTCATATACTATGTACTACACTGTGCATTTCGTCTAATGCGGGTTTTTCAGTAAATTCTAAGTTTTTCAGTGCAACTCACTCATATACAATGTACTACACTGTGCATTTCGTCTATTGCGGGTTTTTCAGTAAATTCTAAGTTTTTCAGTGCAACTCACTCATATACAATGTACTACACTGTGCATTTCGTCTAATGCGGGTTTTTCAGTAAATTCTAAGTTTTTCAGTGCAACTCACACATATACAATGTACTACACTGTGCATTTCGTCTAATGCGGGTTTTTCAGTAAATTCTAAGTTTTTCAGTGCAACTCACTCATATACTATGTACTACACTGTGCATTTCGTCTAATGCGGGTTTTTCAGTAAATTCTAAGTTTTTCAGTGCAACTCACTCATATACAATGTACTACACTGTGCATTTCGTCTAATGCGGGTTTTTCAGTAAATTCTAAGTTTTTCAGTGCAACTCACTCATATACAATGTACTACACTGTGCATTTCGTCTAATGCGGGTTTTCAGTAACTTCTAAGTTTTTCAGTGCAACTCACTCATATACAATGTACTACACTGTGCATTTCGTCTAATGCGGGTTTTTCAGTAAATTCTAAGTTTTTCAGTGCAACTCACTCATATACAATGTACTACACTGTGCATTTCGTCTAATTCGGGTTTTTCAATAAATTCTAAGTGTTTCAGTGCAACTCACTCATATACAATGTACTACACTGTGCATTTCGTCTAATGCGGGTTTTTCAGTAAATTCTAAGTTTTTCAGTGCAACTCACTCATATACAATGTACTACACTGTGCATTTCGTCTAATGCAGGTTTTCAGTAAATTCTAAATTTTTCAGTGCAACTCACTCATATACAATGTACTACACTGTGCATTTCGTCTAATGCGGGTTTTTCAGTAAATTCTAAGTTTTTCAGTGCAACTCACTCATATACAATGTACTACACTGTGCATTTCGTCTAATGCGGGTTTTTCAGTAAATTCTAAGTTTTTCAGTGCAACTCACTCATATACAATGTACTACACTGTGCATTTCGTCTAATGCGGGTTTTTCAGTAAATTCTAAGTTTTTCAGTGCAACTCACTCATATACTATGTACTACACTGTGCATTTCGTCTAATGCGGGTTTTTCAGTAAATTCTAAGTTTTTCAGTGCAACTCACTCATATACAATGTACTACACTGTGCATTTCGTCTATTGCGGGTTTTTCAGTAAATTCTAAGTTTTTCAGTGCAACTCACTCATATACAATGTACTACACTGTGCATTTCGTCTAATGCGGGTTTTTCAGTAAATTCTAAGTTTTTCAGTGCAACTCACACATATACAATGTACTACACTGTGCATTTCGTCTAATGCGGGTTTTTCAGTAAATTCTAAGTTTTTCAGTGCAACTCACTCATATACTATGTACTACACTGTGCATTTCGTCTAATGCGGGTTTTTCAGTAAATTCTAAGTTTTTCAGTGCAACTCACTCATATACAATGTACTACACTGTGCATTTCGTCTAATGCGGGTTTTTCAGTAAATTCTAAGTTTTTCAGTGCAACTCACTCATATACAATGTACTACACTGTGCATTTCGTCTAATGCGGGTTTTCAGTAACTTCTAAGTTTTTCAGTGCAACTCACTCATATACAATGTACTACACTGTGCATTTCGTCTAATGCGGGTTTTTCAGTAAATTCTAAGTTTTTCAGTGCAACTCACTCATATACAATGTACTACACTGTGCATTTCGTCTAATTCGGGTTTTTCAATAAATTCTAAGTGTTTCAGTGCAACTCACTCATATACAATGTACTACACTGTGCATTTCGTCTAATGCGGGTTTTTCAGTAAATTCTAAGTTTTTCAGTGCAACTCACTCATATACAATGTACTACACTGTGCATTTCGTCTAATGCAGGTTTTCAGTAAATTCTAAATTTTTCAGTGCAACTCACTCATATACAATGTACTACACTGTGCATTTCGTCTAATGCGGGTTTTTCAGTAAATTCTAAGTTTTTCAGTGCAACTCACTCATATACAATGTACTACACTGTGCATTTCGTCTAATGCGGGTTTTTCAGTAAATTCTAAGTTTTTCAGTGCAACTCACTCATATACAATGTACTACACTGTGCATTTCGTCTAATGCGTGTTTTTCAGTAAATTCTAAGTTTTTCAGTGCAACTCACTCATATACAATGTACTACACTGTGCATTTCATCTAATGCGGGTTTTTCAGTAAATTCTAAGTTTTTCAGTGCAACTCACTCATATACAATGTACTACACTGTGCATTTCGTCTAATGCGGGTTTTTCAGTAAATTCTAAGTTTTTCAGTGCAACTCACTCATATACAATGTACTACACTGTGCATTTCGTCTAATGCGGGTTTTTCAGTAAATTTTAAGTTTTTCCGTGCAACTCACTCATATACAAAGTACTACACTGTGCATTTCGTCTAATGCGGGTTTTTCAGTAAATTCTAAGTTTTTCAGTGCAACTCACTCATATACAATGTACTACACTGTGCATTTCGTCTAATGCGGGTTTTTCAGTAAATTCTAAGTTTTTCAGTGCAACTCACACATATACAATGTACTACACTGTGCATTTCGTCTAATGCGGGTTTTTCAGTAAATTCTAAGTTTTTCAGTGCAACTCACTCATATACTATGTACTACACTGTGCATTTCGTCTAATGCGGGTTTTTCAGTAAATTCTAAGTTTTTCAGTGCAACTCACTCATATACAATGTACTACACTGTGCATTTCGTCTAATGCGGGTTTTTCAGTAAATTCTAAGTTTTTCAGTGCAACTCACTCATATACAATGTACTACACTGTGCATTTCGTCTAATGCGGGTTTTTCAGTAAATTCTAAGTTTTTCAGTGCAACTCACTCATATACAATGTACTACACTGTGCATTTCGTCTAATGCGGGTTTTCAGTAACTTCTAAGTTTTTCAGTGCAACTCACTCATATACAATGTACTACACTGTGCATTTCGTCTAATGCGGGTTTTTCAGTAAATTCTAAGTTTTTTAGTGCAACTCACTCATATACAATGTACTACACTGTGCATTTCGTCTAATTCGGGTTTTTCAATAAATTCTAAGTGTTTCAGTGCAACTCACTCATATACAATGTACTACACTGTGCATTTCGTCTAATGCGGGTTTTTCAGTAAATTCTAAGTTTTTCAGTGCAACTCACTCATATACAATGTACTACACTGTGCATTTCGTCTAATGCAGGTTTTCAGTAAATTCTAAATTTTTCAGTGCAAACTCACTCATATACAATGTACTACACTGTGCATTTCGTCTAATGCGGGTTTTTCAGTAAATTCTAAGTTTTTCAGTGCAACTCACTCATATACAATGTACTACACTGTGCATTTCGTCTAATGCGGGTTTTTCAGTAAATTCTAAGTTTTTCAGTGCAACTCACTCATATACAATGTACTACACTGTGCATTTCGTCTAATGCGGGTTTTTCAGTAAATTCTAAGTTTTTCAGTGCAACTCACTCATATACTATGTACTACACTGTGCATTTCGTCTAATGCGGGTTTTTCAGTAAATTCTAAGTTTTTCAGTGCAACTCACTCATATACAATGTACTACACTGTGCATTTCGTCTATTGCGGGTTTTTCAGTAAATTCTAAGTTTTTCAGTGCAACTCACTCATATACAATGTACTACACTGTGCATTTCGTCTAATGCGGGTTTTTCAGTAAATTCTAAGTTTTTCAGTGCAACTCACTCATATACAATGTACTACACTGTGCATTTCGTCTAATGCGGGTTTTTCAGTAAATTCTAAGTTTTTCAGTGCAACTCACTCATATACAATGTACTACACTGTGCATTTCGTCTAATGCGGGTTTTCAGTAACTTCTAAGTTTTTCAGTGCAACTCACTCTTATACAATGTACTACACTGTGCATTTCGTCTAATGCGGGTTTTTCAGTAAATTCTAAGT
Source organism: Mus caroli (assembly GCF_978045245.1). NCBI lineage: Eukaryota > Metazoa > Chordata > Mammalia > Rodentia > Muridae > Mus > Mus caroli. The sequence goes on along the minus strand of NW_028227372.1, from coordinate 254,628 downwards.
TTTTCAGTGCAACTCACTCATATACAATGTACTACACTGTGCATTTCGTCTAATTCGGGTTTTTCAATAAATTCTAAGTGTTTCAGTGCAACTCACTCATATACAATGTACTACACTGTGCATTTCGTCTAATGCGGGTTTTTCAGTAAATTCTAAGTTTTTCAGTGCAACTCACTCATATACAATGTACTACACTGTGCATTTCGTCTAATTCGGGTTTTTCAATAAATTCTAAGTGTTTCAGTGCAACTCACTCATATACAATGTACTACACTGTGCATTTCGTCTAATGCGGGTTTTTCAGTAAATTCTAAGTTTTTCAGTGCAACTCACTCATATACAATGTACTACACTGTGCATTTCGTCTAATGCGGGTTTTTCAGTAAATTCTAAGTTTTTCAGTGCAACTCACTCATATACAATGTACTACACTGTGCATTTCGTCTAATGCGTGTTTTTCAGTAAATTCTAAGTTTTTCAGTGCAACTCACTCATATACAATGTACTACACTGTGCATTTCGTCTAATGCGGGTTTTTCAGTAAATTCTAAGTTTTTCAGTGCAACTCACTCATATACAATGTACTACACTGTGCATTTCGTCTAATGCGGGTTTTTCAGTAAATTCTAAGTTTTTCAGTGCAACTCACTCATATACAATGTACTACACTGTGCATTTCGTCTAATGCGGGTTTTTCAGTAAATTCTAAGTTTTTCCGTGCAACTCACTCATATACAAAGTACTACACTGTACATTTCGTCTAATGCGGGTTTTTCAGTAAATTCTAAGTTTTTCAGTGCAACTCACTCATATACAATGTACTACACTGTGCATTTCGTCTAATGCGGGTTTTTCAGTAAATTCTAAGTTTTTCAGTGCAACTCACACATATACAATGTACTACACTGTGCATTTCGTCTAATGCGGGTTTTTCAGTAAATTCTAAGTTTTTCAGTGCAACTCACTCATATACTATGTACTACAGTGTGCATTTCGTCTAATGCGGGTTTTTCAGTAAATTCTAAGTTTTTCAGTGCAACTCACTCATATACAATGTACTACACTGTGCATTTCGTCTAATGCGGGTTTTTCAGTAAATTCTAAGTTTTTTCAGTGCAACTCACTCATATACAATGTACTACACTGTGCATTTCGTCTAATGCGGGTTTTTCAGTAAATTCTAAGTTTTTCAGTGCAACTCACTCATATACAATGTACTACACTGTGCATTTCGTCTAATGCGGGTTTTCAGTAACTTCTAAGTTTTTCAGTGCAACTCACTCATATACAATGTACTACACTGTGCATTTCGTCTAATGCGGGTTTTTCAGTAAATTCTAAGTTTTTCAGTGCAACTCACTCATATACAATGTACTACACTGTGCATTTCGTCTAATTCGGGTTTTTCAATAAATTCTAAGTGTTTCAGTGCAACTCACTCATATACAATGTACTACACTGTGCATTTCGTCTAATGCGGGTTTTTCAGTAAATTCTAAGTTTTTCAGTGCAACTCACTCATATACAATGTACTACACTGTGCATTTCGTCTAATGCGGGTTTTTCAGTAAATTCTAAGTTTTTCAGTGCAACTCACTCATATACTATGTACTACACTGTGCATTTCGTCTAATGCGGGTTTTTCAGTAAATTCTAAGTTTTTCAGTGCAACTCACTCATATACAATGTACTACACTGTGCATTTCGTCTAATGCGGGTTTTTCAGTAAATTCTAAGTTTTTCAGTGCAACTCACTCATATACAATGTACTACACTGTGCATTTCGTCTAATGCGGGTTTTTCAGTAAATTCTAAGTTTTTCCGTGCAACTCACTCATATACAAAGTACTACACTGTGCATTTCGTCTAATGCGGGTTTTTCAGTAAATTCTAAGTTTTTCAGTGCAACTCACTCATATACAATGTACTACACTGTGCATTTCGTCTAATGCGGGTTTTTCAGTAAATTCTAAGTTTTTCAGTGCAACTCACACATATACAATGTACTACACTGTGCATTTCGTCTAATGCGGGTTTTTCAGTAAATTCTAAGTTTTTCAGTGCAACTCACTCATATACAATGTACTACACTGTGCATTTCGTCTAATGCGGGTTTTTCAGTAAATTCTAAGTTTTTCAGTGCAACTCACTCATATACAATGTACTACACTGTGCATTTCGTCTAATGCGGGTTTTTCAGTAAATTCTAAGTTTTTCAGTGCAACTCACTCATATACAATGTACTACACTGTGCATTTCGTCTAATGCGGGTTTTTCAGTAAATTCTAAGTTTTTCCGTGCAACTCACTCATATACAAAGTACTACACTGTACATTTCGTCTAATGCGGGTTTTTCAGTAAATTCTAAGTTTTTCAGTGCAACTCACTCATATACAATGTACTACACTGTGCATTTCGTCTAATGCGGGTTTTTCAGTAAATTCTAAGTTTTTCAGTGCAACTCACACATATACAATGTACTACACTGTGCATTTCGTCTAATGCGGGTTTTTCAGTAAATTCTAAGTTTTTCAGTGCAACTCACTCATATACAATGTACTACACTGTGCATTTCGTCTAATGCGGGTTTTTCAGTAAATTCTAAGTTTTTCAGTGCAACTCACTCATATACAATGTACTACACTGTGCATTTCGTCTAATGCGGGTTTTTCAGTAAATTCTAAGTTTTTCAGTGCAACTCACTCATATACAATGTACTACACTGTGCATTTCGTCTAATGCGGGTTTTTCAGTAAATTCTAAGTTTTTCAGTGCAACTCACTCATATACAATGTACTACACTGTGCATTTCGTCTAATGCGGGTTTTTCAGTAAATTCTAAGTTTTTCAGTGCAACTCACTCATATACAATGTACTACACTGTGCATTTCGTCTAATGCGGGTTTTTCAGTAAATTCTAAGTTTTTCACTGCAACTCACTCATATACTATGTACTACACTGTGCATTTCGTCTAATGCGGGTTTTTCAGTAAATTCTAAGTTTTTCAGTGCAACTCACTCATATACAATGTACTACACTGTGCATTTCGTCTAATGCGGGTTTTTCAGTAAATTCTAAGTTTTTCAGTGCAACTCACTCATATACTATGTACTACACTGTGCATTTCGTCTAATGCGGGTTTTTCAGTAAATTCTAAGTTTTTCAGTGCAACTCACTCATATACAATGTACTACACTGTGCATTTCGTCTAATGCGGGTTTTTCAGTAAATTCTAAGTTTTTCAGTGCAACTCAATCATATACTATGTACTACACTGTGCATTTCGTCTAATGCGGGTTTTTCAGTAAATTCTAAGTTTTTCAGTGCAACTCACTCATATACAATGTACTACACTTTGCATTTCGTCTAATGCGGGTTTTTCAGTAAATTCTAAGTTTTTCAGTGCAACTCACTCATATACTATGTACTACACTGTGCATTTCGTCTAATGCGGGTTTTTCAGTAAATTCTAAGTTTTTCAGTGCAACTCAATCATATACTATGTACTACACTGTGCATTTCGTCTAATGCGGGTTTTTCAGTAAATTCTAAGTTTTTCAGTGCAACTCACTCATATACAATGTACTACACTTTGCATTTCGTCTAATGCGGGTTTTTCAGTAAATTCTAAGTTTTTCAGTGCAACTCACTCATATACTATGTACTACACTGTGCATTTCGTCTAATGCGGGTTTTTCAGTAAATTCTAAGTTTTTCAGTGCAACTCACTCATATACAATGTACTACACTGTGCATTTCGTCTAATGCGGGTTTTTCAGTAAATTCTAAGTTTTTCAGTGCAACTCACTCATATACAATGTACTACTCTGTACATTTCGTCTAATGCGGGTTTTTCAGTAAATTCTAAGTTTTTCAGTGCAACTCACTCATATACTGTGTACTACACTGTGCATTTCGTCTAATGCGGGTTTTTCAGTAAATTCTAAGTTTTTCAGTGCAACTCACTCATATACAATGTACTACACTGTGCATTTCGTCTAATGCGGGTTTTTCAGTAAATTCTAAGTTTTTCAGTGCAACTCACTCATATACAGTGTACTACACTGTGCATTTCGTCTAATGCGGGTTTTTCAGTAAATTCTAAGTTTTTCAGTGCAACTCACTCATATACTGTGTACTACACTGTGCATTTCGTCTAATGCGGGTTTTTCAGTAAATTCTAAGTTTTTAGTGCAACTCACTCATATACAATGTACTACACTGTGCATTTCGTCTAATGCGGGTTTTTCAGTAAATTCTAAGTTTTTCAGTGCAACTCACTCATATACAATGTACTACACTGTGCATTTCGTCTAATGCGGGTTTTTCAGTAAATTCTAAGTTTTTCACTGCAACTCACTCATATACTATGTACTACACTGTGCATTTCGTCTAATGCGGGTTTTTCAGTAAATTCTAAGTTTTTCAGTGCAACTCACTCATATACAATGTACTACACTGTGCATTTCGTCTAATGCGGGTTTTTCAGTAAATTCTAAGTTTTTCAGTGCAACTCACTCATATACTATGTACTACACTGTGCATTTCGTCTAATGCGGGTTTTTCAGTAAATTCTAAGTTTTTCAGTGCAACTCACTCATATACAATGTACTACACTGTGCATTTCGTCTAATGCGGGTTTTTCAGTAAATTCTAAGTTTTTCAGTGCAACTCAATCATATACTATGTACTACACTGTGCATTTCGTCTAATGCGGGTTTTTCAGTAAATTCTAAGTTTTTCAGTGCAACTCACTCATATACAATGTACTACACTTTGCATTTCGTCTAATGCGGGTTTTTCAGTAAATTCTAAGTTTTTCAGTGCAACTCACTCATATACTATGTACTACACTGTGCATTTCGTCTAATGCGGGTTTTTCAGTAAATTCTAAGTTTTTCAGTGCAACTCAATCATATACTATGTACTACACTGTGCATTTCGTCTAATGCGGGTTTTTCAGTAAATTCTAAGTTTTTCAGTGCAACTCACTCATATACAATGTACTACACTTTGCATTTCGTCTAATGCGGGTTTTTCAGTAAATTCTAAGTTTTTCAGTGCAACTCACTCATATACTATGTACTACACTGTGCATTTCGTCTAATGCGGGTTTTTCAGTAAATTCTAAGTTTTTCAGTGCAACTCACTCATATACAATGTACTACACTTTGCATTTCGTCTAATGCGGGTTTTTCAGTAAATTCTAAGTTTTTCAGTGCAACTCACTCATATACTATGTACTACACTGTGCATTTCGTCTAATGCGGGTTTTTCAGTAAATTCTAAGTTTTTCAGTGCAACTCAATCATATACTATGTACTACACTGTGCATTTCGTCTAATGCGGGTTTTTCAGTAAATTCTAAGTTTTTCAGTGCAACTCACTCATATACAATGTACTACACTTTGCATTTCGTCTAATGCGGGTTTTTCAGTAAATTCTAAGTTTTTCAGTGCAACTCACTCATATACTATGTACTACACTGTGCATTTCGTCTAATGCGGGTTTTTCAGTAAATTCTAAGTTTTTCAGTGCAACTCACTCATATACAATGTACTACACTGTGCATTTCGTCTAATGCGGGTTTTTCAGTAAATTCTAAGTTTTTCAGTGCAACTCACTCATATACAATGTACTACTCTGTACATTTCGTCTAATGCGGGTTTTTCAGTAAATTCTAAGTTTTTCAGTGCAACTCACTCATATACTGTGTACTACACTGTGCATTTCGTCTAATGCGGGTTTTTCAGTAAATTCTAAGTTTTTCAGTGCAACTCACTCATATACAATGTACTACACTGTGCATTTCGTCTAATGCGGGTTTTTCAGTAAATTCTAAGTTTTTCAGTGCAACTCACTCATATACTATGTACTACACTGTGCATTTCTTCTAATGCGGGTTTTTCAGTAAATTCCTAGTTTTTCAGTGCAACTCACTCATATACTATTTACTACACTGTGCATTTCGTCTAATGCGGGTTTTTCAGTAAATTCTAAGTTCTTCAGTGCAACTCACTCATATACAATGTACTACACTGTGCATTTCGTCTAATGCGGGTTTTTCAGTAAATTCTAAGTTTTTCAGTGCAACTCACTCATATACAATGTACTACATTGTGCATTTCTTCTAATGCGGGTTTTTCAGTAAATTCTAAGTTTTTCAGTGCAACTCACTCATATACAATGTACTACACTGGGCATTTCGTCTAATGCGGGTTTTTCAGTAAATTCTAAGTTTTTCAGTGCAACTCACTCATATACAATGTACTACACTGTGCATTTCGTCTAATGCGGGTTTTTCAGTAAATTCTAAGTTTTTCAGTGCAACTCACTCATATACTATGTACTACACTGTGCATTTCGTCTAATTCGGGTTTTTCAGTAAATTCTAAGTTTTTCAGTGCAACTCACTCATATACAATGTACTACACTGTGCATTTCTTCTAATGCGGGTTTTTCAGTAAATTCTAAGTTTTTCAGTGCAACTCACTCATATACTATGTACTACACTGTGCATTTCGTCTAATGCGGGTTTTTCAGTAAATTCTAAGTTTTTCAGTGCAACTCACTCATATACAATGTACTACAATGTGCATTTCGTCTAATGCGGGTTTTTCAGTAAATTCTAAGTTTTTCAGTGCAACTCACTCACATACAGTGTACTACACTGTGCATTTCGTCTAATGCGGGTTTTTCAGTAAATTCTAAGTTTTTCAGTGCAACTCACTCATATACTATGTACTACACTGTGTATTTCTTCTAATGCGGGGTTTTCAGTAAATTCTAAGTTTTTCAGTGCAACTCACTCTTATACTATGTACTACACTGTGCATTTCGTCTAATGCGGGTTTTTCAATAAATTCTAAGTTTTTCAGTGCAACTCACTCATATACAATGTACTACACTGTGCATTTCGTCTAATGCGGGTTTTTCAGTAAATTCTAAGTTTTTCAGTGCAACTCACTCATATACAATGTACTACACTGTGCATTTCGTCTAATGCGGGTTTTTCAGTAAATTCTAAGTTTTTCAGTGCAACTCACTCATTATACTATGTACTACACTGTGCATTTCGTCTAATACGGGTTTTTAAGTAAATTCTAAGTTTTTCAGTGCAACTCACTCATATACAATGTACTACACTGTGCATTTCGTCTAATGCGGGTTTTTCAGTAAATTCTAAGTTTTTCAGTGCAACTCACTCATATACAATGTACTACACTGTGCATTTCGTCTAATGCGGGTTTTTCAGTAAATTCTAAGTTTTTCAGTGCAACTCACTCATATACAATGTACTACACTGTGCATTTCGTCTAATGCGGGTTTTTCAGTAAATTCTAAGTTTTTCAGTGCAACTCACTCATATACTATGTACTACACTGTGCATTTCGTCTAATGCGGGTTTTTCAGTAAATTCTAAGTTTTTCAGTGCAACTCACTCATATACTATGTACTACACTGTGCATTTCGTCTAATGCGGGTTTTTCAGTATATTCTAAGTTTTTCAGTGCAACTCACTCATATACTATGTACTACACTGTGCATTTCGTCTAATGCGGGTTTTTCAATAAATTCTAAGTTTTTCAGTGCAACTCACTCATATACAATGTACTACACTGTGCATTTCGTCTAATGCGGGTTTTTCAGTAAATTCTAAGTTTTTCAGTGCAACTCACTCATATACAATGTACTACACTGTGCATTTCGTCTAATGCGGGTTTTTCAATAAATTCTAAGTTTTTCAGTGCAACTCACTCATATACAATGTACTACACTGTGCATTTCGTCTAATGCGGGTTTTTTAGTAAATTCTAAGTTTTTCAGTGCAACTCACTCATATACAATGTACTACACTGTGCATTTCGTCTAATGCGGGTTTTTCAGTAAATTCTAAGTTTTTCAGTGCAACTCACTCATATACTATGTACTACACTGTGCATTTCGTCTAATGCGGGTTTTTCAGTAAATTCTAAGTTTTTCAGTGCAACTCACTCATATACTATGTACTACACTGTGCATTTCGTCTAATGCGGGTTTTTCAGTAAATTCTAAGTTTTTCAGTGCAACTCACTCATATACTATGTACTACACTGTGCATTTCGTCTAATGCGGGTTTTTCAGTAAATTCTAAGTTTTTCAGTGCAACTCACTCATATACAATGTACTACACTATGCATTTCGTCTAATGCGGGTTTTTCAGTAAATTCTAAGTTTTTCAGTGCAACTCACTCATATACAATGTACTACACTGTGCATTTCGTCTAATGCGGGTTTTTCAGTAAATTCTAAGTTTTTCAGTGCAACTCACTCATATACAATGTACTACACTGTGCATTTTCGTCTAATGCGGGTTTTTTAGTAAATTCTAAGTTTTTCAGTGCAACTCACTCATATACAATGTACTACACTGTGCATTTCGTCTAATGCGGGTTTTTCAGTAAATTCTAAGTTTTTCAGTGCAACTCACTCATATACTATGTACTACACTGTGCATTTCGTCTAATGCGGGTTTTTCAGTAAATTCTAAGTTTTTCAGTGCAACTCACTCATATACAATGTACTACACTATGCATTTCGTCTAATGCGGGTTTTTCAGTAAATTCTAAGTTTTTCAGTGCAACTCACTCATATACAATGTACTACACTGTGCATTTCGTCTAATGCGGGTTTTTCAGTAAATTCTAAGTTTTTCAGTGCAACTCACTCATATACAGTGTACTACACTGTGCATTTCGTATAATGCGGGTTTTTCAGTAAATTCTAAGTTTTTCAGTGCAACTCACTCATATACTGTGTACTACACTGTGCATTTCGTCTAATGCGGGTTTTTCAGTAAATTCTAAGTTTTAGTGCAACTCACTCATATACAATGTACTACACTGTGCATTTCGTCTAATGCGGGTTTTTCAGTAAATTCTAAGTTTTTCAGTGCAACTCACTCATATACAATGTACTACACTGTGCATTTCGTCTAATGCGGGTTTTTCAGTAAATTCTAAGTTTTTCACTGCAACTCACTCATATACTATGTACTACACTGTGCATTTCGTCTAATGCGGGTTTTTCAGTAAATTCTAAGTTTTTCAGTGCAACTCACTCATATACAATGTACTACACTGTGCATTTCGTCTAATGCGGGTTTTTCAGTAAATTCTAAGTTTTTCAGTGCAACTCACTCATATACTATGTACTACACTGTGCATTTCGTCTAATGCGGGTTTTTCAGTAAATTCTAAGTTTTTCAGTGCAACTCACTCATATACAATGTACTACACTGTGCATTTCGTCTAATGCGGGTTTTTCAGTAAATTCTAAGTTTTTCAGTGCAACTCAATCATATACTATGTACTACACTGTGCATTTCGTCTAATGCGGGTTTTTCAGTAAATTCTAAGTTTTTCAGTGCAACTCACTCATATACAATGTACTACACTTTGCATTTCATCTAATGCGGGTTTTTCAGTAAATTCTAAGTTTTTCAGTGCAACTCACTCATATACTATGTACTACACTGTGCATTTCGTCTAATGCGGGTTTTTCAGTAAATTCTAAGTTTTTCAGTGCAACTCACTCATATACAATGTACTACACTGTGCATTTCGTCTAATGCGGGTTTTTCAGTAAATTCTAAGTTTTTCAGTGCAACTCACTCATATACAATGTACTACTCTGTACATTTCGTCTAATGCGGGTTTTTCAGTAAATTCTAAGTTTTTCAGTGCAACTCACTCATATACTGTGTACTACACTGTGCATTTCGTCTAATGCGGGTTTTTCAGTAAATTCTAAGTTTTTCAGTGCAACTCACTCATATACTGTGTACTATACTGTGCATTTCGTCTAATGCGGGTTTTTCAGTAAATTCTAAGTTTTTCAGTGCAACTCACTCATATACAATGTACTACACTGTGCATTTCGTCTAATGCGGGTTTTTCAGTAAATTCTAAGTTTTTCAGTGCAACTCACTCATATACTATGTACTACACTGTGCATTTCGTCTAATGCGGGTTTTTCAGTAAATTCTAAGTTTTTCAGTGCAACTCACTCATATACAATGTACTACACTGTGCATTTCGTCTAATGCGGGTTTTTCAGTAAATTCTAAGGTTTTCAGAGCAACTCACTCATATACTATATACTACACTGTGCATTTCGTCTAATGCGGGTTTTTCAGTAAATTCTAAGTTTTTCGGTGCAACTCACTCATATACTATATACTACACTGTGCATTTCGTCTAATGCGGGTTTTTCAGTAAATTCTAAGTTTTTCAGTGCAACTCACTCATATACAATGTACTACACTGTGCATTTCGTCTAATGCGGGTTTTTCAGTAAATTCTAAGTTTTTCAGTGCAACTCACTCATATACTATGTACTACACTGTGCATTTCGTCTAATTCGGGTTTTTCAGTAAATTCTAAGTTTTTCAGTGCAACTCACTCATATACAATGTACTACACTGTGCATTTCGTCTAATGCGGGTTTTTCAGTAAATTCTAAGTTTTTCAGTGCAACTCACTCATGTACTATGTACTACACTGTGCATTTCGTCTAATGCGGGTTTTTCAGTAAATTCCTAGTTTTTCAGTGCAACTCACTCATATACTATGTACTACACTGTGCATTTCTTCTAATGCGGGTTTTTCAGTAAATTCTAAGTTTTTCAGTGCAACTCACTCATATACTATGTACTACACTGTGCATTTCGTCTAATTCGGGTTTTTCAGTAAATTCTAAGTTTTTCAGTGCAACTCACTCATATACAATGTACTACACTGTGCATTTCTTCTAATGCGGGTTTTTCAGTAAATTCTAAGTTTTTCAGTGCAACTCACTCATATACTATGTACTACACTGTGCATTTCGTCTAATGCGGGTTTTTCAGTAAATTCTAAGTTTTTCAGTGCAACTCACTCATATACAATGTACTACAATGTGCATTTCGTCTAATGCGGGTTTTTCAGTAAATTCTAAGTTTTTCAGTGCAACTCACTCACATACAGTGTACTACACTGTGCATTTCGTCTAATGCGGGTTTTTCAGTAAATTCTAAGTTTTTCAGTGCAACTCACTCATATACTATGTACTACACTGTGTATTTCTTCTAATGCGGGGTTTTCAGTAAATTCTAAGTTTTTCAATGCAACTCACTCTTATACTATGTACTACACTGTGCATTTCGTCTAATGCGGGTTTTTCAGTAAATTCTAAGTTTTTCAGTGCAACTCACTCATATACAATGTACTACTCTGTACATTTCGTCTAATGCGGGTTTTTCAGTAAATTCTAAGTTTTTCAGTGCAACTCACTCATATACTGTGTACTACACTGTGCATTTCGTCTAATGCGGGTTTTTCAGTAAATTCTAAGTTTTTCAGTGCAACTCACTCATATACTATGTACTACACTGTGCATTTCGTCTAATACGGGTTTTTCAGTAAATTCTAAGTTTTTCAGTGCAACTCACTCATATACAATGTACTACACTGTGCATTTCGTCTAATGCGGGTTTTTCAGTAAATTCTAAGTTTTTCAGTGCAACTCACTCATATACAATGTACTACACTGTGCATTTCGTCTAATGCGGGTTTTTCAGTAAATTCTAAGTTTTTCAGTGCAACTCACTCATATACAATGTACTACACTGTGCATTTCGTCTAATGCGGGTTTTTCAGTAAATTCTAAGTTTTTCAGTGCAACTCACTCATATACTATGTACTACACTGTGCATTTCGTCTAATGCGGGTTTTTCAGTAAATTCTAAGTTTTTCAGTGCAACTCACTCATATACTATGTACTACACTGTGCATTTCGTCTAATGCGGGTTTTTCAGTAAATTCTAAGTTTTTCAGTGCAACTCACTCATATACTATGTACTACACTGTGCATTTCGTCTAATGCGGGTTTTTCAATAAATTCTAAGTTTTTCAGTGCAACTCACTCATATACAATGTACTACACTGTGCATTTCGTCTAATGCGGGTTTTTCAGTAAATTCTAAGTTTTTCAGTGCAACTCACTCATATGCAATGTACTACACTGTGCATTTCGTCTAATGCGGGTTTTTCAATAAATTCTAAGTTTTTCAGTGCAACTCACTCATATACAATGTACTACACTGTGCATTTCGTCTAATGCGGGTTTTTTAGTAAATTCTAAGTTTTTCAGTGCAACTCACTCATATACAATGTACTACACTGTGCATTTCGTCTAATGCGGGTTTTTCAGTAAATTCTAAGTTTTTCAGTGCAACTCACTCATATACTATGTACTACACTGTGCATTTCGTCTAATGCGGGTTTTTCAGTAAATTCTAAGTTTTTCAGTGCAACTCACTCATATACAATGTACTACACTATGCATTTCGTCTAATGCGGGTTTTTCAGTAAATTCTAAGTTTTTCAGTGCAACTCACTCATATACAATGTACTACACTGT
>NW_028227372.1:200883-242086 GCF_978045245.1 Mus caroli | reverse complement strand
AAACCCGCATTAGACGAAATGCACAGTGTAGTACATTGTATATGAGTGAGTTGCACTGAAAAACTTAGAATTTACTGAAAAACCCGCATTAGACGAAATGCACAGTGTAGTACATTGTATATGAGTGAGTTGCACTGAAAAACTTAGAATTTACTGAAAAACCCGTATTAGACGAAATGCACAGTGTAGTACATAGTATATGAGTGAGTTGCACTGAAAAACTTAGAATTTACTGAAAAACCCGCATTAGACGAAATGCACAGTGTAGTACATTGTATATGAGTGAGTTGCACTGAAAAACTTAGAATTTACTGAAAAACCCGCATTAGACGAAATGCACAGTGTAGTACATTGTATATGAGTGAGTTGCACTGAAAAACTTAGAATTTATTGAAAAACCCGCATTAGACGAAATGCACAGTGTAGTACATAGTATAAGAGTGAGTTGCACTGAAAAACTTAGAATTTACTGAAAACCCCGCATTAGAAGAAATGCATAGTGTAGTACATAGTATATGAGTGAGTTGCACTGAAAAACTTAGAATTTACTGAAAAACCCGCATTAGACGAAATGCATAGTGTAGTACATTGTATATGAGTGAGTTGCACTGAAAAACTTAGAATTTACTGAAAAACCCGCATTAGACGAAATGCACAGTGTAGTACATTGTATATGAGTGAGTTGCACTGAAAAACTTAGAATTTACTGAAAAACCCGCATTAGACGAAATGCACAGTGTAGTACATTGTATATGAGTGAGTTGCACTGAAAAACTTAGAATTTACTGAAAAACCCGTATTAGACGAAATGCACAGTGTAGTACATAGTATATGAGTGAGTTGCACTGAAAAACTTAGAATTTACTGAAAAACCCGCATTAGACGAAATGCACAGTGTAGTACATTGTATATGAGTGAGTTGCACTGAAAAACTTAGAATTTACTGAAAAACCCGCATTAGACGAAATGCACAGTGTAGTACATTGTATATGAGTGAGTTGCACTAAAAACTTAGAATTTACTGAAAAACCCGCATTAGACGAAATGCACAGTGTAGTACACAGTATATGAGTGAGTTGCACTGAAAAACTTAGAATTTACTGAAAAACCCGCATTAGACGAAATGCACAGTGTAGTACACTGTATATGAGTGAGTTGCACTGAAAAACTTAGAATTTACTGAAAAACCCGCATTAGACGAAATGCACAGTGTAGTACACTGTATATGAGTGAGTTGCACTGAAAAACTTAGAATTTACTGAAAAACCCGCATTAGACGAAATGCACAGTGTAGTACATTGTATATGAGTGAGTTGCACTGAAAAACTTAGAATTTACTGAAAAACCCGCATTAGACGAAATGCACAGTGTAGTACATAGTATATGAGTGAGTTGCACTGAAAAACTTAGAATTTACTGAAAAACCCGCATTAGACGAAATGCACAGTGTAGTACATTGTATATGAGTGAGTTGCACTGAAAAACTTAGAATTTACTGAAAAACCCGCATTAGACGAAATGCACAGTGTAGTACATTGTATATGAGTGAGTTGCACTGAAAAACTTAGAATTTACTGAAAAACCCGCATTAGACGAAATGCACAGTGTAGTACATAGTATATGAGTGAGTTGCACTGAAAAACTTAGAATTTACTGAAAAACCCGCATTAGACGAAATGCACAGTGTAGTACATTGTATATGAGTGAGTTGCACTGAAAAACTTAGAATTTACTGAAAAACCCGTATTAGACGAAATGCACAGTGTAGTACATAGTATATGAGTGAGTTGCACTGAAAAACTTAGAATTTACTGAAAAACCCGCATTAGACGAAATGCACAGTGTAGTACATTGTATATGAGTGAGTTGCACTGAAAAACTTAGAATTTACTGAAAAACCCGCATTAGACGAAATGCACAGTGTAGTACATTGTATATGAGTGAGTTGCACTGAAAAACTTAGAATTTATTGAAAAACCCGCATTAGACGAAATGCACAGTGTAGTACATAGTATAAGAGTGAGTTGCACTGAAAAACTTAGAATTTACTGAAAACCCCGCATTAGAAGAAATGCATAGTGTAGTACATAGTATATGAGTGAGTTGCACTGAAAAACTTAGAATTTACTGAAAAACCCGCATTAGACGAAATGCATAGTGTAGTACATTGTATATGAGTGAGTTGCACTGAAAAACTTAGAATTTACTGAAAAACCCGCATTAGACGAAATGCACAGTGTAGTACATTGTATATGAGTGAGTTGCACTGAAAAACTTAGAATTTACTGAAAAACCCGCATTAGACGAAATGCACAGTGTAGTACATTGTATATGAGTGAGTTGCACTGAAAAACTTAGAATTTACTGAAAAACCCGTATTAGACGAAATGCACAGTGTAGTACATAGTATATGAGTGAGTTGCACTGAAAAACTTAGAATTTACTGAAAAACCCGCATTAGACGAAATGCACAGTGTAGTACATTGTATATGAGTGAGTTGCACTGAAAAACTTAGAATTTACTGAAAAACCCGCATTAGACGAAATGCACAGTGTAGTACATTGTATATGAGTGAGTTGCACTAAAAACTTAGAATTTACTGAAAAACCCGCATTAGACGAAATGCACAGTGTAGTACACAGTATATGAGTGAGTTGCACTGAAAAACTTAGAATTTACTGAAAAACCCGCATTAGACGAAATGCACAGTGTAGTACACTGTATATGAGTGAGTTGCACTGAAAAACTTAGAATTTACTGAAAAACCCGCATTAGACGAAATGCACAGTGTAGTACACTGTATATGAGTGAGTTGCACTGAAAAACTTAGAATTTACTGAAAAACCCGCATTAGACGAAATGCACAGTGTAGTACATTGTATATGAGTGAGTTGCACTGAAAAACTTAGAATTTACTGAAAAACCCGCATTAGACGAAATGCACAGTGTAGTACATAGTATATGAGTGAGTTGCACTGAAAAACTTAGAATTTACTGAAAAACCCGCATTAGACGAAATGCACAGTGTAGTACATTGTATATGAGTGAGTTGCACTGAAAAACTTAGAATTTACTAAAAAACCCGCATTAGACGAAATGCACAGTGTAGTACATTGTATATGAGTGAGTTGCACTGAAAAACTTAGAATTTACTGAAAAACCCGCATTAGACGAAATGCACAGTGTAGTACATTGTATATGAGTGAGTTGCACTGAAAAACTTAGAATTTACTGAAAAACCCGCATTAGACGAAATGCACAGTGTAGTACATTGTATATGAGTGAGTTGCACTGAAAAACTTAGAATTTACTGAAAAACCCGCATTAGACGAAATGCACAGTGTAGTACATTGTATATGAGTGAGTTGCACTGAAAAACTTAGAATTTATTGAAAAACCCGCATTAGACGAAATGCACAGTGTAGTACATAGTATATGAGTGAGTTGCACTGAAAAACTTAGAATTTACTGAAAAACCCGCATTAGACGAAATGCACAGTGTAGTACATAGTATATGAGTGAGTTGCACTGAAAAACTTAGAATTTACTGAAAAACCCGCATTAGACGAAATGCACAGTGTAGTACATAGTATATGAGTGAGTTGCACTGAAAAACTTAGAATTTACTGAAAAACCCGCATTAGACGAAATGCACAGTGTAGTACATTGTATATGAGTGAGTTGCACTGAAAAACTTAGAATTTACTGAAAAACCCGCATTAGACGAAATGCACAGTGTAGTACATTGTATATGAGTGAGTTGCACTGAAAAACTTAGAATTTACTGAAAAACCCGCATTAGACGAAATGCACAGTGTAGTACATTGTATATGAGTGAGTTGCACTGAAAAACTTAGAATTTACTGAAAAACCCGTATTAGACGAAATGCACAGTGTAGTACATAGTATATGAGTGAGTTGCACTGAAAAACTTAGAATTTACTGAAAAACCCGCATTAGACGAAATGCACAGTGTAGTACATTGTATATGAGTGAGTTGCACTGAAAAACTTAGAATTTACTGAAAAACCCGCATTAGACGAAATGCACAGTGTAGTACATTGTATATGAGTGAGTTGCACTGAAAAACTTAGAATTTATTGAAAAACCCGCATTAGACGAAATGCACAGTGTAGTACATAGTATAAGAGTGAGTTGCACTGAAAAACTTAGAATTTACTGAAAACCCCGCATTAGAAGAAATACACAGTGTAGTACATAGTATATGAGTGAGTTGCACTGAAAAACTTAGAATTTACTGAAAAACCCGCATTAGACGAAATGCACAGTGTAGTACACTGTATGTGAGTGAGTTGCACTGAAAAACTTAGAATTTACTGAAAAACCCGCATTAGACGAAATGCACATTGTAGTACATTGTATATGAGTGAGTTGCACTGAAAAACTTAGAATTTACTGAAAAACCCGCATTAGACGAAATGCACAGTGTAGTACATAGTATATGAGTGAGTTGCACTGAAAAACTTAGAATTTACTGAAAAACCCGCATTAGAAGAAATGCACAGTGTAGTACATTGTATATGAGTGAGTTGCACTGAAAAACTTAGAATTTACTGAAAAACCCGAATTAGACGAAATGCACAGTGTAGTACATAGTATATGAGTGAGTTGCACTGAAAAACTTAGAATTTACTGAAAAACCCGCATTAGAAGAAATGCACAGTGTAGTACATAGTATATGAGTGAGTTGCACTGAAAAACTAGGAATTTACTGAAAAACCCGCATTAGAAGAAATGCACAGTGTAGTACATAGTATATGAGTGAGTTGCACTGAAAAACTTAGAATTTACTGAAAAACCCGCATTAGACGAAATGCACAGTGTAGTACATTGTATATGAGTGAGTTGCACTGAAAAACTTAGAATTTACTGAAAAACCCGCATTAGACGAAATGCACAGTGTAGTACACAGTATATGAGTGAGTTGCACTGAAAAACTTAGAATTTACTGAAAAACCCGCATTAGACGAAATGTACAGAGTAGTACATTGTATATGAGTGAGTTGCACTGAAAAACTTAGAATTTACTGAAAAACCCGCATTAGACGAAATGCACAGTGTAGTACATTGTATATGAGTGAGTTGCACTGAAAAACTTAGAATTTACTGAAAAACCCGCATTAGACGAAATGCACAGTGTAGTACATAGTATATGAGTGAGTTGCACTGAAAAACTTAGAATTTACTGAAAAACCCGCATTAGACGAAATGCAAAGTGTAGTACATTGTATATGAGTGAGTTGCACTGAAAAACTTAGAATTTACTGAAAAACCCGCATTAGACGAAATGCACAGTGTAGTACATAGTATATGATTGAGTTGCACTGAAAAACTTAGAATTTACTGAAAAACCCGCATTAGACGAAATGCACAGTGTAGTACATAGTATATGAGTGAGTTGCACTGAAAAACTTAGAATTTACTGAAAAACCCGCATTAGACGAAATGCAAAGTGTAGTACATTGTATATGAGTGAGTTGCACTGAAAAACTTAGAATTTACTGAAAAACCCGCATTAGACGAAATGCACAGTGTAGTACATAGTATATGATTGAGTTGCACTGAAAAACTTAGAATTTACTGAAAAACCCGCATTAGACGAAATGCACAGTGTAGTACATTGTATATGAGTGAGTTGCACTGAAAAACTTAGAATTTACTGAAAAACCCGCATTAGACGAAATGCACAGTGTAGTACATAGTATATGAGTGAGTTGCACTGAAAAACTTAGAATTTACTGAAAAACCCGCATTAGACGAAATGCACAGTGTAGTACATTGTATATGAGTGAGTTGCACTGAAAAACTTAGAATTTACTGAAAAACCCGCATTAGACGAAATGCACAGTGTAGTACATAGTATATGAGTGAGTTGCAGTGAAAAACTTAGAATTTACTGAAAAACCCGCATTAGACGAAATGCACAGTGTAGTACATTTTATATGAGTGAGTTGCACTGAAAAACTTAGAATTTACTGAAAAACCCGCATTAGACGAAATGCACAGTGTAGTACATTGTATATGAGTGAGTTGCACTAAAAACTTAGAATTTACTGAAAAACCCGCATTAGACGAAATGCACAGTGTAGTACACAGTATATGAGTGAGTTGCACTGAAAAACTTAGAATTTACTGAAAAACCCGCATTAGACGAAATGCACAGTGTAGTACACTGTATATGAGTGAGTTGCACTGAAAAACTTAGAATTTACTGAAAAACCCGCATTAGACGAAATGCACAGTGTAGTACACTGTATATGAGTGAGTTGCACTGAAAAACTTAGAATTTACTGAAAAACCCGCATTAGACGAAATGCACAGTGTAGTACATTGTATATGAGTGAGTTGCACTGAAAAACTTAGAATTTACTGAAAAACCCGCATTAGACGAAATGCACAGTGTAGTACATAGTATATGAGTGAGTTGCACTGAAAAACTTAGAATTTACTGAAAAACCCGCATTAGACGAAATGCACAGTGTAGTACATTGTATATGAGTGAGTTGCACTGAAAAACTTAGAATTTACTAAAAAACCCGCATTAGACGAAATGCACAGTGTAGTACATTGTATATGAGTGAGTTGCACTGAAAAACTTAGAATTTACTGAAAAACCCGCATTAGACGAAATGCACAGTGTAGTACATTGTATATGAGTGAGTTGCACTGAAAAACTTAGAATTTACTGAAAAACCCGCATTAGACGAAATGCACAGTGTAGTACATTGTATATGAGTGAGTTGCACTGAAAAACTTAGAATTTACTGAAAAACCCGCATTAGACGAAATGCACAGTGTAGTACATTGTATATGAGTGAGTTGCACTGAAAAACTTAGAATTTATTGAAAAACCCGCATTAGACGAAATGCACAGTGTAGTACATAGTATATGAGTGAGTTGCACTGAAAAACTTAGAATTTACTGAAAAACCCGCATTAGACGAAATGCACAGTGTAGTACATAGTATATGAGTGAGTTGCACTGAAAAACTTAGAATTTACTGAAAAACCCGCATTAGACGAAATGCACAGTGTAGTACATAGTATATGAGTGAGTTGCACTGAAAAACTTAGAATTTACTGAAAAACCCGCATTAGACGAAATGCACAGTGTAGTACATTGTATATGAGTGAGTTGCACTGAAAAACTTAGAATTTACTGAAAAACCCGCATTAGACGAAATGCACAGTGTAGTACATTGTATATGAGTGAGTTGCACTGAAAAACTTAGAATTTACTGAAAACCCGCATTAGACGAAATGCACAGTGTAGTACATTGTATATGAGTGAGTTGCACTGAAAAACTTAGAATTTACTGAAAAAACCCGTATTAGACGAAATGCACAGTGTAGTACATAGTATATGAGTGAGTTGCACTGAAAAACTTAGAATTTACTGAAAAACCCGCATTAGACGAAATGCACAGTGTAGTACATTGTATATGAGTGAGTTGCACTGAAAAACTTAGAATTTACTGAAAAACCCGCATTAGACGAAATGCACAGTGTAGTACATTGTATATGAGTGAGTTGCACTGAAAAACTTAGAATTTATTGAAAAACCCGCATTAGACGAAATGCACAGTGTAGTACATAGTATAAGAGTGAGTTGCACTGAAAAACTTAGAATTTACTGAAAACCCCGCATTAGAAGAAATACACAGTGTAGTACATAGTATATGAGTGAGTTGCACTGAAAAACTTAGAATTTACTGAAAAACCCGCATTAGACGAAATGCACAGTGTAGTACACTGTATGTGAGTGAGTTGCACTGAAAAACTTAGAATTTACTGAAAAACCCGCATTAGACGAAATGCACATTGTAGTACATTGTATATGAGTGAGTTGCACTGAAAAACTTAGAATTTACTGAAAAACCCGCATTAGACGAAATGCACAGTGTAGTACATAGTATATGAGTGAGTTGCACTGAAAAACTTAGAATTTACTGAAAAACCCGCATTAGAAGAAATGCACAGTGTAGTACATTGTATATGAGTGAGTTGCACTGAAAAACTTAGAATTTACTGAAAAACCCGAATTAGACGAAATGCACAGTGTAGTACATAGTATATGAGTGAGTTGCACTGAAAAACTTAGAATTTACTGAAAAACCCGCATTAGAAGAAATGCACAGTGTAGTACATAGTATATGAGTGAGTTGCACTGAAAAACTAGGAATTTACTGAAAAACCCGCATTAGAAGAAATGCACAGTGTAGTACATAGTATATGAGTGAGTTGCACTGAAAAACTTAGAATTTACTGAAAAACCCGCATTAGACGAAATGCACAGTGTAGTACATTGTATATGAGTGAGTTGCACTGAAAAACTTAGAATTTACTGAAAAACCCGCATTAGACGAAATGCACAGTGTAGTACACAGTATATGAGTGAGTTGCACTGAAAAACTTAGAATTTACTGAAAAACCCGCATTAGACGAAATGTACAGAGTAGTACATTGTATATGAGTGAGTTGCACTGAAAAACTTAGAATTTACTGAAAAACCCGCATTAGACGAAATGCACAGTGTAGTACATTGTATATGAGTGAGTTGCACTGAAAAACTTAGAATTTACTGAAAAACCCGCATTAGACGAAATGCACAGTGTAGTACATAGTATATGAGTGAGTTGCACTGAAAAACTTAGAATTTACTGAAAAACCCGCATTAGACGAAATGCAAAGTGTAGTACATTGTATATGAGTGAGTTGCACTGAAAAACTTAGAATTTACTGAAAAACCCGCATTAGACGAAATGCACAGTGTAGTACATAGTATATGATTGAGTTGCACTGAAAAACTTAGAATTTACTGAAAAACCCGCATTAGACGAAATGCACAGTGTAGTACATAGTATATGAGTGAGTTGCACTGAAAAACTTAGAATTTACTGAAAAACCCGCATTAGACGAAATGCAAAGTGTAGTACATTGTATATGAGTGAGTTGCACTGAAAAACTTAGAATTTACTGAAAAACCCGCATTAGACGAAATGCACAGTGTAGTACATAGTATATGATTGAGTTGCACTGAAAAACTTAGAATTTACTGAAAAACCCGCATTAGACGAAATGCACAGTGTAGTACATTGTATATGAGTGAGTTGCACTGAAAAACTTAGAATTTACTGAAAAACCCGCATTAGACGAAATGCACAGTGTAGTACATAGTATATGAGTGAGTTGCACTGAAAAACTTAGAATTTACTGAAAAACCCGCATTAGACGAAATGCACAGTGTAGTACATTGTATATGAGTGAGTTGCACTGAAAAACTTAGAATTTACTGAAAAACCCGCATTAGACGAAATGCACAGTGTAGTACATAGTATATGAGTGAGTTGCAGTGAAAAACTTAGAATTTACTGAAAAACCCGCATTAGACGAAATGCACAGTGTAGTACATTTTATATGAGTGAGTTGCACTGAAAACTTAGAATTTACTGAAAAACCCGCATTAGACGAAATGCACAGTGTAGTACATTGTATATGAGTGAGTTGCACTAAAAACTTAGAATTTACTGAAAAACCCGCATTAGACGAAATGCACAGTGTAGTACACAGTATATGAGTGAGTTGCACTGAAAAACTTAGAATTTACTGAAAAACCCGCATTAGACGAAATGCACAGTGTAGTACACTGTATATGAGTGAGTTGCACTGAAAAACTTAGAATTTACTGAAAAACCCGAATTAGACGAAATGCACAGTGTAGTACATTGTATATGAGTGAGTTGCACTGAAAAACTTAGAATTTACTGAAAAACCCGCATTAGACGAAATGCATAGTGTAGTACATTGTATATGAGTGAGTTGCACTGAAAAACTTAGAATTTACTGAAAAACCCGCATTAGACGAAATGCACAGTGTAGTACATAGTATATGAGTGAGTTGCACTGAAAAACTTAGAATTTACTGAAAAACCCGCATTAGACGAAATGCACAGTGTAGTACATTGTATATGAGTGAGTTGCACTGAAAAACTTAGAATTTACTAAAAAACCGGCATTAGACGAAATGCACAGTGTAGTACATTGTATA
Organism: Mus caroli; assembly: GCF_978045245.1. NCBI lineage: Eukaryota > Metazoa > Chordata > Mammalia > Rodentia > Muridae > Mus > Mus caroli. The sequence goes on along the minus strand of NW_028227372.1, from coordinate 232,016 downwards.
TGAGTGAGTTGCACTGAAAAACTTAGAATTTATTGAAAAACCCGCATTAGACGAAATGCACAGTGTAGTACATAGTATATGAGTGAGTTGCACTGAAAAACTTAGAATTTACTGAAAAACCCGCATTAGACGAAATGCACAGTGTAGTACATTGTATATGAGTGAGTTGCACTGAAAAACTTAGAATTTATTGAAAAACCCGCATTAGACGAAATGCACAGTGTAGTACATAGTATATGAGTGAGTTGCACTGAAAAACTTAGAATTTACTGAAAAACCCGCATTAGACGAAATGCACAGTGTAGTACATAGTATATGAGTGAGTTGCACTGAAAAACTTAGAATTTACTGAAAAACCCGCATTAGACGAAATGCACAGTGTAGTACATAGTATATGAGTGAGTTGCACTGAAAAACTTAGAATTTACTGAAAAACCCGCATTAGACGAAATGCACAGTGTAGTACATTGTATATGAGTGAGTTGCACTGAAAAACTTAGAATTTACTGAAAAACCCGCATTAGACGAAATGCACAGTGTAGTACATTGTATATGAGTGAGTTGCACTGAAAAACTTAGAATTTACTGAAAAACCCGCATTAGACGAAATGCACAGTGTAGTACATTGTATATGAGTGAGTTGCACTGAAAAACTTAGAATTTACTGAAAAACCCGTATTAGACGAAATGCACAGTGTAGTACATAGTATATGAGTGAGTTGCACTGAAAAACTTAGAATTTACTGAAAAACCCGCATTAGACGAAATGCACAGTGTAGTACATTGTATATGAGTGAGTTGCACTGAAAAACTTAGAATTTACTGAAAAACCCGCATTAGACGAAATGCACAGTGTAGTACATTGTATATGAGTGAGTTGCACTAAAAACTTAGAATTTACTGAAAAACCCGCATTAGACGAAATGCACAGTGTAGTACACAGTATATGAGTGAGTTGCACTGAAAAACTTAGAATTTACTGAAAAACCCGCATTAGACGAAATGCACAGTGTAGTACACTGTATATGAGTGAGTTGCACTGAAAAACTTAGAATTTACTGAAAAACCCGCATTAGACGAAATGCACAGTGTAGTACATAGTATATGAGTGAGTTGCACTGAAAAACTTAGAATTTACTGAAAAACCCGCATTAGACGAAATGCACAGTGTAGTACATTGTATATGAGTGAGTTGCACTGAAAAACTTAGAATTTACTGAAAAACCCGCATTAGACGAAATGCACAGTGTAGTACATTGTATATGAGTGAGTTGCACTAAAAACTTAGAATTTACTGAAAAACCCGCATTAGACGAAATGCACAGTGTAGTACACAGTATATGAGTGAGTTGCACTGAAAAACTTAGAATTTACTGAAAAACCCGCATTAGACGAAATGCACAGTGTAGTACATTGTATATGAGTGAGTTGCACTGAAAAACTTAGAATTTATTGAAAAACCCGCATTAGACGAAATGCACAGTGTAGTACATAGTATATGAGTGAGTTGCACTGAAAAACTTAGAATTTACTGAAAAACCCGCATTAGACGAAATGCACAGTGTAGTACATAGTATATGAGTGAGTTGCACTGAAAAACTTAGAATTTACTGAAAAACCCGCATTAGACGAAATGCACAGTGTAGTACATAGTATATGAGTGAGTTGCACTGAAAAACTTAGAATTTACTGAAAAACCCGCATTAGACGAAATGCACAGTGTAGTACATTGTATATGAGTGAGTTGCACTAAAAACTTAGAATTTACTGAAAAACCCGCATTAGACGAAATGCACAGTGTAGTACACAGTATATGAGTGAGTTGCACTGAAAAACTTAGAATTTACTGAAAAACCCGCATTAGACGAAATGCACAGTGTAGTACACTGTATATGAGTGAGTTGCACTGAAAAACTTAGAATTTACTGAAAAACCCGCATTAGACGAAATGCACAGTGTAGTACATAGTATATGAGTGAGTTGCACTGAAAAACTTAGAATTTACTGAAAAACCCGCATTAGACGAAATGCACAGTGTAGTACATTGTATATGAGTGAGTTGCACTGAAAAACTTAGAATTTACTGAAAAACCCGCATTAGACGAAATGCACAGTGTAGTACATAGTATATGAGTGAGTTGCACTGAAAAACTTAGAATTTACTGAAAAACCCGCATTAGACGAAATGCACAGTGTAGTACATTGTATATGAGTGAGTTGCACTGAAAAACTTAGAATTTACTGAAAAACCCGCATTAGACGAAATGCACAGTGTAGTACATAGTATATGAGTGAGTTGCAGTGAAAAACTTAGAATTTACTGAAAAACCCGCATTAGACGAAATGCACAGTGTAGTACATTTTATATGAGTGAGTTGCACTGAAAAACTTAGAATTTACTGAAAAACCCGCATTAGACGAAATGCACAGTGTAGTACATTGTATATGAGTGAGTTGCACTAAAAACTTAGAATTTACTGAAAAACCCGCATTAGACGAAATGCACAGTGTAGTACACAGTATATGAGTGAGTTGCACTGAAAAACTTAGAATTTACTGAAAAACCCGCATTAGACGAAATGCACAGTGTAGTACACTGTATATGAGTGAGTTGCACTGAAAAACTTAGAATTTACTGAAAAACCCGAATTAGACGAAATGCACAGTGTAGTACATTGTATATGAGTGAGTTGCACTGAAAAACTTAGAATTTACTGAAAAACCCGCATTAGACGAAATGCATAGTGTAGTACATTGTATATGAGTGAGTTGCACTGAAAAACTTAGAATTTACTGAAAAACCCGCATTAGACGAAATGCACAGTGTAGTACATAGTATATGAGTGAGTTGCACTGAAAAACTTAGAATTTACTGAAAAACCCGCATTAGACGAAATGCACAGTGTAGTACATTGTATATGAGTGAGTTGCACTGAAAAACTTAGAATTTACTAAAAAACCCGCATTAGACGAAATGCACAGTGTAGTACATTGTATATGAGTGAGTTGCACTGAAAAACTTAGAATTTATTGAAAAACCCGCATTAGACGAAATGCACAGTGTAGTACATAGTATATGAGTGAGTTGCACTGAAAAACTTAGAATTTACTGAAAAACCCGCATTAGACGAAATGCACAGTGTAGTACATTGTATATGAGTGAGTTGCACTGAAAAACTTAGAATTTATTGAAAAACCCGCATTAGACGAAATGCACAGTGTAGTACATAGTATATGAGTGAGTTGCACTGAAAAACTTAGAATTTACTGAAAAACCCGCATTAGACGAAATGCATAGTGTAGTACATAGTATATGAGTGAGTTGCACTGAAAAACTTAGAATTTACTGAAAAACCCGCATTAGACGAAATGCACAGTGTAGTACATAGTATATGAGTGAGTTGCACTGAAAAACTTAGAATTTACTGAAAAACCCGCATTAGACGAAATGCACAGTGTAGTACATTGTATATGAGTGAGTTGCACTGAAAAACTTAGAATTTACTGAAAAACCCGCATTAGACGAAATGCACAGTGTAGTACATTGTATATGAGTGAGTTGCACTGAAAAACTTATTATTTACTGAAAAACCCGCATTAGACGAAATGCACAGTGTAGTACATTGTATATGAGTGAGTTGCACTGAAAAACTTAGAATTTACTGAAAAACCCGTATTAGACGAAATGCACAGTGTAGTACATAGTATATGAGTGAGTTGCACTGAAAAACTTAGAATTTACTGAAAAACCCGCATTAGACGAAATGCACAGTGTAGTACATTGTATATGAGTGAGTTGCACTGAAAAACTTAGAATTTACTGAAAAACCCGCATTAGACGAAATGCACAGTGTAGTACATTGTATATGAGTGAGTTGCACTAAAAACTTAGAATTTACTGAAAAACCCGCATTAGACGAAATGCACAGTGTAGTACACAGTATATGAGTGAGTTGCACTGAAAAACTTAGAATTTACTGAAAAACCCGCATTAGACGAAATGCACAGTGTAGTACACTGTATATGAGTGAGTTGCACTGAAAAACTTAGAATTTACTGAAAAACCCGCATTAGACGAAATGCACAGTGTAGTACATAGTATATGAGTGAGTTGCACTGAAAAACTTAGAATTTACTGAAAAACCCGCATTAGACGAAATGCACAGTGTAGTACATTGTATATGAGTGAGTTGCACTGAAAAACTTAGAATTTACTGAAAAACCCGCATTAGACGAAATGCACAGTGTAGTACATTGTATATGAGTGAGTTGCACTAAAAACTTAGAATTTACTGAAAAACCCGCATTAGACGAAATGCACAGTGTAGTACACAGTATATGAGTGAGTTGCACTGAAAAACTTAGAATTTACTGAAAAACCCGCATTAGACGAAATGCACAGTGTAGTACACTGTATATGAGTGAGTTGCACTGAAAAACTTAGAATTTACTGAAAAACCCGCATTAGACGAAATGCACAGTGTAGTACATAGTATATGAGTGAGTTGCACTGAAAAACTTAGAATTTACTGAAAAACCCGCATTAGACGAAATGCACAGTGTAGTACATTGTATATGAGTGAGTTGCACTGAAAAACTTAGAATTTACTGAAAAACCCGCATTAGACGAAATGCACAGTGTAGTACATTGTATATGAGTGAGTTGCACTGAAAAACTTAGAATTTACTGAAAAACCCGCATTAGACGAAATGCACAGTGTAGTACATTGTATATGAGTGAGTTGCACTGAAAAACTTAGAATTTACTGAAAAACCCGCAATAGACGAAATGCACAGTGTAGTACATTGTATATGAGTGAGTTGCACTGAAAAACTTAGAATTTACTGAAAAACCCGTATTAGACGAAATGCACAGTGTAGTACATAGTATATGAGTGAGTTGCACTGAAAAACTTAGAATTTACTGAAAAACCCGCATTAGACGAAATGCACAGTGTAGTACATTGTATATGAGTGAGTTGCACTGAAAAACTTAGAATTTACTGAAAAACCCGCATTAGACGAAATGCACAGTGTAGTACATTGTATATGAGTGAGTTGCACTAAAAACTTAGAATTTACTGAAAAACCCGCATTAGACGAAATGCACAGTGTAGTACACAGTATATGAGTGAGTTGCACTGAAAAACTTAGAATTTACTGAAAAACCCGCATTAGACGAAATGCACAGTGTAGTACACTGTATATGAGTGAGTTGCACTGAAAAACTTAGAATTTACTGAAAAACCCGCATTAGACGAAATGCACAGTGTAGTACATTGTATATGAGTGAGTTGCACTGAAAAACTTAGAATTTACTGAAAAACCCGCATTAGACGAAATGCATAGTGTAGTACATTGTATATGAGTGAGTTGCACTGAAAAACTTAGAATTTACTGAAAAACCCGCATTAGACGAAATGCACAGTGTAGTACATAGTATATGAGTGAGTTGCACTGAAAAACTTAGAATTTACTGAAAAACCCGCATTAGACGAAATGCACAGTGTAGTACATTGTATATGAGTGAGTTGCACTGAAAAACTTAGAATTTACTAAAAAACCCGCATTAGACGAAATGCACAGTGTAGTACATTGTATATGAGTGAGTTGCACTGAAAAACTTAGAATTTATTGAAAAACCCGCATTAGACGAAATGCACAGTGTAGTACATTGTATATGAGTGAGTTGCACTGAAAAACTTAGAATTTACTGAAAAACCCGCATTAGACGAAATGCACAGTGTAGTACATTGTATATGAGTGAGTTGCACTGAAAAACTTAGAATTTATTGAAAAACCCGCATTAGACGAAATGCACAGTGTAGTACATAGTATATGAGTGAGTTGCACTGAAAAACTTAGAATTTACTGAAAAACCCGCATTAGACGAAATGCACAGTGTAGTACATAGTATATGAGTGAGTTGCACTGAAAAACTTAGAATTTACTGAAAAACCCGCATTAGACGAAATGCACAGTGTAGTACATAGTATATGAGTGAGTTGCACTGAAAAACTTAGAATTTACTGAAAAACCCGCATTAGACGAAATGCACAGTGTAGTACATTGTATATGAGTGAGTTGCACTGAAAAACTTAGAATTTACTGAAAAACCCGCATTAGACGAAATGCACAGTGTAGTACATTGTATATGAGTGAGTTGCACTGAAAAACTTAGAATTTACTGAAAAACCCGCATTAGACGAAATGCACAGTGTAGTACATTGTATATGAGTGAGTTGCACTGAAAAACTTAGAATTTACTGAAAAACCCGTATTAGACGAAATGCACAGTGTAGTACATAGTATATGAGTGAGTTGCACTGAAAAACTTAGAATTTACTGAAAAACCCGCATTAGACGAAATGCACAGTGTAGTACACTGTATGTGAGTGAGTTGCACTGAAAAACTTAGAATTTACTGAAAAACCCGCATTAGACGAAATGCACATTGTAGTACATTGTATATGAGTGAGTTGCACTGAAAAACTTAGAATTTACTGAAAAACCCGCATTAGACGAAATGCACAGTGTAGTACATAGTATATGAGTGAGTTGCACTGAAAAACTTAGAATTTACTGAAAAACCCGCATTAGAAGAAATGCACAGTGTAGTACATTGTATATGAGTGAGTTGCACTGAAAAACTTAGAATTTACTGAAAAACCCGAATTAGACGAAATGCACAGTGTAGTACATAGTATATGAGTGAGTTGCACTGAAAAACTTAGAATTTACTGAAAAACCCGCATTAGAAGAAATGCACAGTGTAGTACATAGTATATGAGTGAGTTGCACTGAAAAACTAGGAATTTACTGAAAAACCCGCATTAGAAGAAATGCACAGTGTAGTACATAGTATATGAGTGAGTTGCACTGAAAAACTTAGAATTTACTGAAAAACCCGCATTAGACGAAATGCACAGTGTAGTACATTGTATATGAGTGAGTTGCACTGAAAAACTTAGAATTTACTGAAAAACCCGCATTAGACGAAATGCACAGTGTAGTACACAGTATATGAGTGAGTTGCACTGAAAAACTTAGAATTTACTGAAAAACCCGCATTAGACGAAATGTACAGAGTAGTACATTGTATATGAGTGAGTTGCACTGAAAAACTTAGAATTTACTGAAAAACCCGCATTAGACGAAATGCACAGTGTAGTACATTGTATATGAGTGAGTTGCACTGAAAAACTTAGAATTTACTGAAAAACCCGCATTAGACGAAATGCACAGTGTAGTACATAGTATATGAGTGAGTTGCACTGAAAAACTTAGAATTTACTGAAAAACCCGCATTAGACGAAATGCAAAGTGTAGTACATTGTATATGAGTGAGTTGCACTGAAAAACTTAGAATTTACTGAAAAACCCGCATTAGACGAAATGCACAGTGTAGTACATAGTATATGATTGAGTTGCACTGAAAAACTTAGAATTTACTGAAAAACCCGCATTAGACGAAATGCACAGTGTAGTACATTGTATATGAGTGAGTTGCACTGAAAAACTTAGAATTTACTGAAAAACCCGCATTAGACGAAATGCACAGTGTAGTACATAGTATATGAGTGAGTTGCACTGAAAAACTTAGAATTTACTGAAAAACCCGCATTAGACGAAATGCACAGTGTAGTACATTGTATATGAGTGAGTTGCACTGAAAAACTTAGAATTTACTGAAAAACCCGCATTAGACGAAATGCACAGTGTAGTACATAGTATATGAGTGAGTTGCAGTGAAAAACTTAGAATTTACTGAAAAACCCGCATTAGACGAAATGCACAGTGTAGTACATTGTATATGAGTGAGTTGCACTGAAAAACTTAGAATTTACTGAAAAACCCGCATTAGACGAAATGCACAGTGTAGTACATTGTATATGAGTGAGTTGCACTAAAAACTTAGAATTTACTGAAAAACCCGCATTAGACGAAATGCACAGTGTAGTACACAGTATATGAGTGAGTTGCACTGAAAAACTTAGAATTTACTGAAAAACCCGCATTAGACGAAATGCACAGTGTAGTACACTGTATATGAGTGAGTTGCACTGAAAAACTTAGAATTTACTGAAAAACCCGCATTAGACGAAATGCACAGTGTAGTACATTGTATATGAGTGAGTTGCACTGAAAAACTTAGAATTTACTGAAAAACCCGCATTAGACGAAATGCATAGTGTAGTACATTGTATATGAGTGAGTTGCACTGAAAAACTTAGAATTTACTGAAAAACCCGCATTAGACGAAATGCACAGTGTAGTACATAGTATATGAGTGAGTTGCACTGAAAAACTTAGAATTTACTGAAAAACCCGCATTAGACGAAATGCACAGTGTAGTACATTGTATATGAGTGAGTTGCACTGAAAAACTTAGAATTTACTAAAAAACCCGCATTAGACGAAATGCACAGTGTAGTACATTGTATATGAGTGAGTTGCACTGAAAAACTTAGAATTTATTGAAAAACCCGCATTAGACGAAATGCACAGTGTAGTACATTGTATATGAGTGAGTGGCACTGAAAAACTTAGAATTTACTGAAAAACCCGCATTAGACGAAATGCACAGTGTAGTACATTGTATATGAGTGAGTTGCACTGAAAAACTTAGAATTTATTGAAAAACCCGCATTAGACGAAATGCACAGTGTAGTACATAGTATATGAGTGAGTTGCACTGAAAAACTTAGAATTTACTGAAAAACCCGCATTAGACGAAATGCACAGTGTAGTACATAGTATATGAGTGAGTTGCACTGAAAAACTTAGAATTTACTGAAAAACCCGCATTAGACGAAATGCACAGTGTAGTACATAGTATATGAGTGAGTTGCACTGAAAAACTTAGAATTTACTGAAAAACCCGCATTAGACGAAATGCACAGTGTAGTACATTGTATATGAGTGAGTTGCACTGAAAAACTTAGAATTTACTGAAAAACCCGCATTAGACGAAATGCACAGTGTAGTACATTGTATATGAGTGAGTTGCACTGAAAAACTTAGAATTTACTGAAAAACCCGCATTAGACGAAATGCACAGTGTAGTACATTGTATATGAGTGAGTTGCACTGAAAAACTTAGAATTTACTGAAAAACCCGTATTAGACGAAATGCACAGTGTAGTACATAGTATATGAGTGAGTTGCACTGAAAAACTTAGAATTTACTGAAAAACCCGCATTAGACGAAATGCACAGTGTAGTACATTGTATATGAGTGAGTTGCACTGAAAAACTTAGAATTTACTGAAAAACCCGCATTAGACGAAATGCACAGTGTAGTACATTGTATATGAGTGAGTTGCACTAAAAACTTAGAATTTACTGAAAAACCCGCATTAGACGAAATGCACAGTGTAGTACACAGTATATGAGTGAGTTGCACTGAAAAACTTAGAATTTACTGAAAAACCCGCATTAGACGAAATGCACAGTGTAGTACATTGTATATGAGTGAGTTGCACTGAAAAACTTAGAATTTACTGAAAAACCCGCATTAGACGAAATGCACAGTGTAGTACATTGTATATGAGTGAGTTGCACTGAAAAACTTAGAATTTACTGAAAAACCCGCATTAGACGAAATGCATAGTGTAGTATATTGTATATGAGTGAGTTTCACTGAAAAACTTAGAATTTACTGAAAAACCCGCATTAGACGAAATGCACAGTGTAGTACATAGTATATGAGTGAGTAGCACTGAAAAACTTAGAATTTACTGAAAAACCCGCATTAGACGAAATGCACAGTGTAGTACATTGTATATGAGTGAGTTGCACTGAAAAACTTAGAATTTACTAAAAAACCCGCATTAGACGAAATGCACAGTGTAGTACATTGTATATGAGTGAGTTGCACTGAAAAACTTAGAATTTATTGAAAAACCCGCATTAGACGAAATGCACAGTGTAGTACATTGTATATGAGTGAGTTGCACTGAAAAACTTAGAATTTACTGAAAAACCCGCATTAGACGAAATGCACAGTGTAGTACATTGTATATGAGTGAGTTGCACTGAAAAACTTAGAATTTATTGAAAAACCCGCATTAGACGAAATGCACAGTGTACTACATAGTATATGAGTGAGTTGCACTGAAAAACTTAGAATTTACTGAAAAACCCGCATTAGACGAAATGCACAGTGTAGTACATAGTATATGAGTGAGTTGCACTGAAAAACTTAGAATTTACTGAAAAACCCGCATTAGACGAAATGCACAGTGTAGTACATAGTATATGAGTGAGTTGCACTGAAAAACTTAGAATTTACTGAAAAACCCGCATTAGACGAAATGCACAGTGTAGTACATTGTATATGAGTGAGTTGCACTGAAAAACTTAGAATTTACTGAAAAACCCGCATTAGACGAAATGCACAGTGTAGTACATTGTATATGAGTGAGTTGCACTGAAAAACTTAGAATTTACTGAAAAACCCGTATTAGACGAAATGCACAGTGTAGTACATAGTATATGAGTGAGTTGCACTGAAAAACTTAGAATTTACTGAAAAACCCGCATTAGACGAAATGCACAGTGTAGTACATTGTATATGAGTGAGTTGCACTGAAAAACTTAGAATTTACTGAAAAACCCGCATTAGACGAAATGCACAGTGTAGTACATTGTATATGAGTGAGTTGCACTGAAAAACTTAGAATTTATTGAAAAACCCGCATTAGACGAAATGCACAGTGTAGTACATAGTATAAGAGTGAGTTGCACTGAAAAACTTAGAATTTACTGAAAACCCCGCATTAGAAGAAATACACAGTGTAGTACATAGTATATGAGTGAGTTGCACTGAAAAACTTAGAATTTACTGAAAAACCCGCATTAGACGAAATGCACAGTGTAGTACACTGTATGTGAGTGAGTTGCACTGAAAAACTTAGAATTTACTGAAAAACCCGCATTAGACGAAATGCACATTGTAGTACATTGTATATGAGTGAGTTGCACTGAAAAACTTAGAATTTACTGAAAAACCCGCATTAGACGAAATGCACAGTGTAGTACATAGTATATGAGTGAGTTGCACTGAAAAACTTAGAATTTACTGAAAAACCCGCATTAGAAGAAATGCACAGTGTAGTACATTGTATATGAGTGAGTTGCACTGAAAAACTTAGAATTTACTGAAAAACCCGAATTAGACGAAATGCACAGTGTAGTACATAGTATATGAGTGAGTTGCACCTGAAAAACTTAGAATTTACTGAAAAAACCCGCATTAGAAGAAATGCACAGTGTAGTACATAGTATATGAGTGAGTTGCACTGAAAAACTTAGAATTTACTGAAAAACCCGCATTAGACGAAATGCACAGTGTAGTACATTGTATATGAGTGAGTTGCACTGAAAAACTTAGAATTTACTGAAAAACCCGCATTAGACGAAATGCACAGTGTAGTACATTGTATATGAGTGAGTTGCACTGAAAAACTTAGAATTTACTGAAAAACCCGCATTAGACGAAATGCACAGTGTAGTACATTGTATATGAGTGAGTTGCACTGAAAAACTTAGAATTTACTGAAAAACCCGTATTAGACGAAATGCACAGTGTAGTACATAGTATATGAGTGAGTTGCTCTGAAAAACTTAGAATTTACTGAAAAAACCGCATTAGACGAAATGCACAGTGTAGTACATTGTATATGAGTGAGTTGCACTGAAAAACTTAGAATTTACTGAAAAACCCGCATTAGACGAAATGCACAGTGTAGTACATTGTATATGAGTGAGTTGCACTAAAAACTTAGAATTTACTGAAAAAACCCGCATTAGACGAAATGCACAGTGTAGTACACAGTATATGAGTGAGTTGCACTGAAAAACTTAGAATTTACTGAAAAACCCGCATTAGACGAAATGCACAGTGTAGTACACTGTATATGAGTGAGTTGCACTGAAAAACTTAGAATTTACTGAAAAACCCGCATTAGACGAAATGCACAGTGTAGTACATTGTATATGAGTGAGTTGCACTGAAAAACTTAGAATTTACTGAAAAACCCGCATTAGACGAAATGCATAGTGTAGTATATTGTATATGAGTGAGTTTCACTGAAAAACTTAGAATTTACTGAAAAACCCGCATTAGACGAAATGCACAGTGTAGTACATAGTATATGAGTGAGTTGCACTGAAAAACTTAGAATTTACTGAAAAACCCGCATTAGATGAAATGCACAGTGTAGTACATTGTATATGAGTGAGTTGCACTGAAAAACTTAGAATTTACTAAAAAACCCGCATTAGACGAAATGCACAGTGTAGTACATTGTATATGAGTGAGTTGCACTGAAAAACTTAGAATTTATTGAAAAACCCGCATTAGACGAAATGCACAGTGTAGTACATTGTATATGAGTGAGTTGCACTGAAAAACTTAGAATTTACTGAAAAACCCGCATTAGACGAAATGCACAGTGTAGTACATTGTATATGAGTGAGTTGCACTGAAAAACTTAGAATTTATTGAAAAACCCGCATTAGACGAAATGCACAGTGTACTACATAGTATATGAGTGAGTTGCACTGAAAAACTTAGAATTTACTGAAAAACCCGCATTAGACGAAATGCACAGTGTAGTACATAGTATATGAGTGAGTTGCACTGAAAAACTTAGAATTTACTGAAAAACCCGCATTAGACGAAATGCACAGTGTAGTACATAGTATATGAGTGAGTTGCACTGAAAAACTTAGAATTTACTGAAAAACCCGCATTAGACGAAATGCACAGTGTAGTACATTGTATATGAGTGAGTTGCACTGAAAAACTTAGAATTTACTGAAAAACCCGCATTAGACGAAATGCACAGTGTAGTACATTGTATATGAGTGAGTTGCACTGAAAAACTTAGAATTTACTGAAAAACCCGTATTAGACGAAATGCACAGTGTAGTACATAGTATATGAGTGAGTTGCACTGAAAAACTTAGAATTTACTGAAAAACCCGCATTAGACGAAATGCACAGTGTAGTACATTGTATATGAGTGAGTTGCACTGAAAAACTTAGAATTTACTGAAAAACCCGCATTAGACGAAATGCACAGTGTAGTACATTGTATATGAGTGAGTTGCACTGAAAAACTTAGAATTTATTGAAAAACCCGCATTAGACGAAATGCACAGTGTAGTACATAGTATAAGAGTGAGTTGCACTGAAAAACTTAGAATTTACTGAAAACCCCGCATTAGAAGAAATACACAGTGTAGTACATAGTATATGAGTGAGTTGCACTGAAAAACTTAGAATTTACTGAAAAACCCGCATTAGACGAAATGCACAGTGTAGTACACTGTATGTGAGTGAGTTGCACTGAAAAACTTAGAATTTACTGAAAAACCCGCATTAGACGAAATGCACATTGTAGTACATTGTATATGAGTGAGTTGCACTGAAAAACTTAGAATTTACTGAAAAACCCGCATTAGACGAAATGCACAGTGTAGTACATAGTATATGAGTGAGTTGCACTGAAAAACTTAGAATTTACTGAAAAACCCGCATTAGAAGAAATGCACAGTGTAGTACATTGTATATGAGTGAGTTGCACTGAAAAACTTAGAATTTACTGAAAAACCCGAATTAGACGAAATGCACAGTGTAGTACATAGTATATGAGTGAGTTGCACTGAAAAACTTAGAATTTACTGAAAAACCCGCATTAGAAGAAATGCACAGTGTAGTACATAGTATATGAGTGAGTTGCACTGAAAAACTAGGAATTTACTGAAAAACCCGCATTAGAAGAAATGCACAGTGTAGTACATAGTATATGAGTGAGTTGCACTGAAAAACTTAGAATTTACTGAAAAACCCGCATTAGACGAAATGCACAGTGTAGTACATTGTATATGAGTGAGTTGCACTGAAAAACTTAGAATTTACTGAAAAACCCGCATTAGACGAAATGCACAGTGTAGTACACAGTATATGAGTGAGTTGCACTGAAAAACTTAGAATTTACTGAAAAACCCGCATTAGACGAAATGTACAGAGTAGTACATTGTATATGAGTGAGTTGCACTGAAAAACTTAGAATTTACTGAAAAACCCGCATTAGACGAAATGCACAGTGTAGTACATTGTATATGAGTGAGTTGCACTGAAAAACTTAGAATTTACTGAAAAACCCGCATTAGACGAAATGCACAGTGTAGTACATAGTATATGAGTGAGTTGCACTGAAAAACTTAGAATTTACTGAAAAACCCGCATTAGACGAAATGCAAAGTGTAGTACATTGTATATGAGTGAGTTGCACTGAAAAACTTAGAATTTACTGAAAAACCCGCATTAGACGAAATGCACAGTGTAGTACATAGTATATGATTGAGTTGCACTGAAAAACTTAGAATTTACTGAAAAACCCGCATTAGACGAAATGCACAGTGTAGTACATTGTATATGAGTGAGTTGCACTGAAAAACTTAGAATTTACTGAAAAACCCGCATTAGACGAAATGCACAGTGTAGTACATAGTATATGAGTGAGTTGCACTGAAAAACTTAGAATTTACTGAAAAACCCGCATTAGACGAAATGCACAGTGTAGTACATTGTATATGAGTGAGTTGCACTGAAAAACTTAGAATTTACTGAAAAACCCGCATTAGACGAAATGCACAGTGTAGTACATAGTATATGAGTGAGTTGCAGTGAAAAACTTAGAATTTACTGAAAAACCCGCATTAGACGAAATGCACAGTGTAGTACATTGTATATGAGTGAGTTGCACTGAAAAACTTAGAATTTACTGAAAAACCCGCATTAGACGAAATGCACAGTGTAGTACATTGTATATGAGTGAGTTGCACTAAAAACTTAGAATTTACTGAAAAACCCGCATTAGACGAAATGCACAGTGTAGTACACAGTATATGAGTGAGTTGCACTGAAAAACTTAGAATTTACTGAAAAACCCGCATTAGACGAAATGCACAGTGTAGTACACTGTATATGAGTGAGTTGCACTGAAAAACTTAGAATTTACTGAAAAACCCGCATTAGACGAAATGCACAGTGTAGTACATTGTATATGAGTGAGTTGCACTGAAAAACTTAGAATTTACTGAAAAACCCGCATTAGACGAAATGCATAGTGTAGTACATTGTATATGAGTGAGTTGCACTGAAAAACTTAGAATTTACTGAAAAACCCGCATTAGACGAAATGCACAGTGTAGTACACAGTATATGAGTGAGTTGCACTGAAAAACTTAGAATTTACTGAAAAACCCGCATTAGACGAAATGTACAGAGTAGTACATTGTATATGAGTGAGTTGCACTGAAAAACTTAGAATTTACTGAAAAACCCGCATTAGACGAAATGCACAGTGTAGTACATTGTATATGAGTGAGTTGCACTGAAAAACTTAGAATTTACTGAAAAACCCGCATTAGACGAAATGCACAGTGTAGTACATAGTATATGAGTGAGTTGCACTGAAAAACTTAGAATTTACTGAAAAACCCGCATTAGACGAAATGCAAAGTGTAGTACATTGTATATGAGTGAGTTGCACTGAAAAACTTAGAATTTACTGAAAAACCCGCATTAGACGAAATGCACAGTGTAGTACATAGTATATGATTGAGTTGCACTGAAAAACTTAGAATTTACTGAAAAACCCGCATTAGACGAAATGCACAGTGTAGTACATTGTATATGAGTGAGTTGCACTGAAAAACTTAGAATTTACTGAAAAACCCGCATTAGACGAAATGCACAGTGTAGTACATAGTATATGAGTGAGTTGCACTGAAAAACTTAGAATTTACTGAAAAACCCGCATTAGACGAAATGCACAGTGTAGTACATTGTATATGAGTGAGTTGCACTGAAAAACTTAGAATTTACTGAAAAACCCGCATTAGACGAAATGCACAGTGTAGTACATAGTATATGAGTGAGTTGCAGTGAAAAACTTAGAATTTACTGAAAAACCCGCATTAGACGAAATGCACAGTGTAGTACATTGTATATGAGTGAGTTGCACTGAAAAACTTAGAATTTACTGAAAAACCCGCATTAGACGAAATGCACAGTGTAGTACATTGTATATGAGTGAGTTGCACTAAAAACTTAGAATTTACTGAAAAACCCGCATTAGACGAAATGCACAGTGTAGTACACAGTATATGAGTGAGTTGCACTGAAAAACTTAGAATTTACTGAAAAACCCGCATTAGACGAAATGCACAGTGTAGTACACTGTATATGAGTGAGTTGCACTGAAAAACTTAGAATTTACTGAAAAACCCGCATTAGACGAAATGCACAGTGTAGTACATTGTATATGAGTGAGTTGCACTGAAAAACTTAGAATTTACTGAAAAACCCGCATTAGACGAAATGCATAGTGTAGTACATTGTATATGAGTGAGTTGCACTGAAAAACTTAGAATTTACTGAAAAACCCGCATTAGACGAAATGCACAGTGTAGTACATAGTATATGAGTGAGTTGCACTGAAAAACTTAGAATTTACTGAAAAACCCGCATTAGACGAAATGCACAGTGTAGTACATTGTATATGAGTGAGTTGCACTGAAAAACTTAGAATTTACTAAAAAACCCGCATTAGACGAAATGCACAGTGTAGTACATTGTATATGAGTGAGTTGCACTGAAAAACTTAGAATTTATTGAAAAACCCGCATTAGACGAAATGCACAGTGTAGTACATTGTATATGAGTGAGTTGCACTGAAAAACTTAGAATTTACTGAAAAACCCGCATTAGACGAAATGCACAGTGTAGTACATTGTATATGAGTGAGTTGCACTGAAAAACTTAGAATTTATTGAAAAACCCGCATTAGACGAAATGCACAGTGTAGTACATAGTATATGAGTGAGTTGCACTGAAAAACTTAGAATTTACTGAAAAACCCGCATTAGACGAAATGCACAGTGTAGTACATAGTATATGAGTGAGTTGCACTGAAAAACATAGAATTTACTGAAAAACCCGCATTAGACGAAATGCACAGTGTAGTACATAGTATATGAGTGAGTTGCACTGAAAAACTTAGAATTTACTGAAAAACCCGCATTAGACGAAATGCACAGTGTCGTACATTGTATATGAGTGAGTTGCACTGAAAAACTTAGAATTTACTGAAAAACCCGCATTAGACGAAATGCACAGTGTAGTACATTGTATATGAGTGAGTTGCACTGAAAAACTTAGAATTTACTGAAAAACCCGCATTAGACGAAATGCACAGTGTAGTACATTGTATATGAGTGAGTTGCACTGAAAAACTTAGAATTTACTGAAAAACCCGTATTAGACGAAATGCACAGTGTAGTACATAGTATATGAGTGAGTTGCACTGAAAAACTTAGAATTTACTGAAAAACCCGCATTAGACGAAATGCACAGTGTAGTACATTGTATATGAGTGAGTTGCACTGAAAAACTTAGAATTTACTGAAAAACCCGCATTAGACGAAATGCACAGTGTAGTACATTGTATATGAGTGAGTTGCACTGAAAAACTTAGAATTTATTGAAAAACCCGCATTAGACGAAATGCACAGTGTAGTACATAGTATAAGAGTGAGTTGCACTGAAAAACTTAGAATTTACTGAAAAACCCGCATTAGACGAAATGCACAGTGTAGTACATAGTATATGAGTGAGTTGCACTGAAAAACTTAGAATTTACTGAAAAACCCGCATTAGACGAAATGCACAGTGTAGTACACTGTATGTGAGTGAGTTGCACTGAAAAACTTAGAATTTACTGAAAAACCCGCATTAGACGAAATGCACAGTGTAGTACATTGTATATGAGTGAGTTGCACTGAAAAACTTAGAATTTACTGAAAAACCCGCATTAGACGAAATGCACAGTGTAGTACATAGTATATGAGTGAGTTGCACTGAAAAACTTAGAATTTACTGAAAAACCCGCATTAGAAGAAATGCACAGTGTAGTACATTGTATATGAGTGAGTTGCACTGAAAAACTTAGAATTTACTGAAAAACCCGAATTAGACGAAATGCACAGTGTAGTACATAGTATATGAGTGAGTTGCACTGAAAAACTTAGAATTTACTGAAAAACCCGCATTAGAAGAAATGCACAGTGTAGTACATAGTATATGAGTGAGTTGCACTGAAAAACTAGGAATTTACTGAAAAACCCGCATTAGACGAAATGCACAGTGTAGTACATAGTATATGAGTGAGTTGCACTGAAAAACTTAGAATTTACTGAAAAACCCGCATTAGACGAAATGCACAGTGTAGTACATTGTATATGAGTGAGTTGCACTGAAAAACTTAGAATTTACTGAAAAACCCGAATTAGACGAAATGCACAGTGTAGTACATAGTATATGAGTGAGTTGCACTGAAAAACTTAGAATTTACTGAAAAACCCGCATTAGACGAAATGCACAGTGTAGTACATTGTATATGAGTGAGTTGCACTGAAAAACTTAGAATTTACTGAAAAACCCGCATTAGACGAAATGCACAGTGTAGTACATAGTATATGAGTGAGTTGCACTGAAAAACTTAGAATTTACTGAAAAACCATCATTAGACGAAATGCACAGTGTAGTACAATGTATATGAGTGAGTTGCACTGAAAAACTTAGAATTTACTGAAAAACCCGCATTAGACGAAATGCACAGTATAGTACACAGTATATGAGTGAGTTGCACGGAAAAACTTAGAATTTACTGAAAAACCCGCATTAGACGAAATGCACAGTGTAGTACACAGTATATGAGTGAGTTGCACTGAAAAACTTAGAATTTACTGAAAAACCCGCATTAGACGAAATGTACAGAGTAGTACATTGTATATGAGTGAGTTGCACTGAAAAACTTAGAATTTACTGAAAAACCCGCATTAGACGAAATGCACAGTGTAGTACATTGTATATGAGTGAGTTGCACTGAAAAACTTAGAATTTACTGAAAAACCCGCATTAGACGAAATGCACAGTGTAGTACATTGTATATGAGTGAGTTGCACTGAAAAACTTAGAATTTACTGAAAAACCCGCATTAGACGAAATGCACAGTGTAGTACATTGTATATGAGTGAGTTGCACTGAAAAACTTAGAATTTACTGAAAAACCCGCATTAGACGAAATGCACAGTGTAGTACATTGTATATGAGTGAGTTGCACTGAAAAACTTAGAATTTACTGAAAAACCCGCATTAGACGAAATGCACAGTGTAGTATATAGTATATGAGTGAGTTGCACCGAAAAACTTAGAATTTACTGAAAAACCCGCATTAGACGAAATGCACAGTGTAGTATATAGTATATGAGTGAGTTGCTCTGAAAAACTTAGAATTTACTGAAAAACCCGCATTAGACGAAATGCACAGTGTAGTACATTGTATATGAGTGAGTTGCACTGAAAAACTTAGAATTTACTGAAAAACCCGCATTAGACGAAATGCACAGTGTAGTACATAGTATATGAGTGAGTTGCACTGAAAAACTTAGAATTTACTGAAAAACCCGCATTAGACGAAATGCACAGTGTAGTACATTGTATATGAGTGAGTTGCACTGAAAAACTTAGAATTTACTGAAAAACCCGCATTAGACGAAATGCACAGTAAAGTACACAGTATATGAGTGAGTTGCACTGAAAAACTTAGAATTTACTGAAAAACCCGAGTTAGACGAAATGCACAGTGTAGTACATAGTATATGAGTGAGTTGCACTGAAAAACTTAGAATTTACTGAAAAACCCGCATTAGACGAAATGCACAGTGTAGTACATAGTATATGAGTGAGTTGCACTGAAAAACTAGGAATTTACTGAAAAACCCGCATTAGACGAAATGCACAGTGTAGTACATAGTATATGAGTGAGTTGCACTGAAAAACTTAGAATTTACTGAAAAACCCGCATTAGACGAAATGCACAGTGTAGTACATTGTATATGAGTGAGTTGCACTGAAAAACTTAGAATTTACTGAAAAACCCGCATTAGACGAAATGCACAGTGTAGTACATTGTATATGAGTGAGTTGCACTGAAAAACTTAGAATTTACTGAAAAACCCGCATTAGACGAAATGCACAGTGTAGTACATTGTATATGAGTGAGTTGCACTGAAAAACTTAGAATTTATTGAAAAACCCGCATTAGACGAAATGCACAGTGTAGTACATAGTATAAGAGTGAGTTGCACTGAAAAACTTAGAATTTACTGAAAACCCCGCATTAGAAGAAATACACAGTGTAGTACATAGTATATGAGTGAGTTGCACTGAAAAACTTAGAATTTACTGAAAAACCCGCATTAGACGAAATGCACAGTGTAGTACACTGTATGTGAGTGAGTTGCACTGAAAAACTTAGAATTTACTGAAAAACCCGCATTAGACGAAATGCACAGTGTAGTACATTGTATATGAGTGAGTTGCACTGAAAAACTTAGAATTTACTGAAAAACCCGCATTAGACGAAATGCACAGTGTAGTACATTGTATATGAGTGAGTTGCACTGAAAAACTTAGAATTTACTGAAAAACCCGCATTAGAAGAAATGCACAGTGTAGTACATTGTATATGAGTGAGTTGCACTGAAAAACTTAGAATTTACTGAAAAACCCGAATTAGACGAAATGCACAGTGTAGTACATAGTATATGAGTGAGTTGCACTGAAAAACTTAGAATTTACTGAAAAACCCGCATTAGAAGAAATGCACAGTGTAGTACATAGTATATGAGTGAGTTGCACTGAAAAACTAGGAATTTACTGAAAAACCCGCATTAGACGAAATGCACAGTGTAGTACATAGTATATGAGTGAGTTGCACTGAAAAACTTAGAATTTACTGAAAAACCCGCATTAGACGAAATGCACAGTGTAGTACATTGTATATGAGTGAGTTGCACTGAAAAACTTAGAATTTACTGAAAAACCCGAATTAGACGAAATGCACAGTGTAGTACATAGTATATGAGTGAGTTGCACTGAAAAACTTAGAATTTACTGAAAAACCCGCATTAGACGAAATGCACAGTGTAGTACATTGTATATGAGTGAGTTGCACTGAAAAACTTAGAATTTACTGAAAAACCCGCATTAGACGAAATGCACAGTGTAGTATATAGTATATGAGTGAGTTGCACCGAAAAACTTAGAATTTACTGAAAAACCCGCATTAGACGAAATGCACAGTGTAGTATATAGTATATGAGTGAGTTGCTCTGAAAAACTTAGAATTTACTGAAAAACCCGCATTAGACGAAATGCACAGTGTAGTACATTGTATATGAGTGAGTTGCACTGAAAAACTTAGAATTTACTGAAAAACCCGCATTAGACGAAATGCACAGTGTAGTACATAGTATATGAGTGAGTTGCACTGAAAAACTTAGAATTTACTGAAAAACCCGCATTAGACGGAATGCACAGTGTAGTACAATGTATATGAGTGAGTTGCACTGAAAAACTTAGAATTTACTGAAAAACCCGCATTAGACGAAATGCACAGTATAGTACACAGTATATGAGTGAGTTGCACTGAAAAACTTAGAATTTACTGAAAAACCCGCATTAGACGAAATGCACAGTGTAGTACACAGTATATGAGTGAGTTGCACTGAAAAACTTAGAATTTACTGAAAAACCCGCATTAGACGAAATGTACAGAGTAGTACATTGTATATGAGTGAGTTGCACTGAAAAACTTAGAATTTACTGAAAAACCCGCATTAGACGAAATGCACTGTGTAGTACATTGTATATGAGTGAGTTGCACTGAAAAACTTAGAATTTACTGAAAAACCCGCATTAGACGAAATGCACAGTGTAGTACATTGTATATGAGTGAGTTGCACTGAAAAACTTAGAATTTACTGAAAAACCCGCATTAGACGAAATGCACAGTGTAGTACATTGTATATGAGTGAGTTGCACTGAAAAACTTAGAATTTACTGAAAAACCCGCATTAGACGAAATGCACAGTGTAGTACATTGTATATGAGTGAGTTGCACTGAAAAACTTAGAATTTACTGAAAAACCCGCATTAGACGAAATGCACAGTGTAGTATATAGTATATGAGTGAGTTGCACCGAAAAACTAGAATTTACTGAAAAACCCGCATTAGACGAAATGCACAGTGTAGTATATAGTATATGAGTGAGTTGCTCTGAAAAACTTAGAATTTACTGAAAAACCCGCATTAGACGAAATGCACAGTGTAGTACATTGTATATGAGTGAGTTGCACTGAAAAACTTAGAATTTACTGAAAAACCCGCATTAGACGAAATGCACAGTGTAGTACATAGTATATGAGTGAGTTGCACTGAAAAACTTAGAATTTACTGAAAAACCCGCATTAGACGAAATGCACAGTGTAGTACATTGTATATGAGTGAGTTGCACTGAAAAACTTAGAATTTACTGAAAAACCCGCATTAGACGAAATGCACAGTAAAGTACACAGTATATGAGTGAGTTGCACTGAAAAACTTAGAATTTACTGAAAAACCCGAGTTAGACGAAATGCACAGTGTAGTACATAGTATATGAGTGAGTTGCACTGAAAAACTTAGAATTTACTGAAAAACCCGCATTAGACGAAATGCACAGTGTAGTACATAGTATATGAGTGAGTTGCACTGAAAAAACTAGGAATTTACTGAAAAACCCGCATTAGACGAAATGCACAGTGTAGTACATAGTATATGAGTGAGTTGCACTGAAAAACTTAGAATTTACTGAAAAACCCGCATTAGACGAAATGCACAGTGTAGTACATTGTATATGAGTGAGTTGCACTGAAAAACTTAGAATTTACTGAAAAACCCGCATTAGACGAAATGCACAGTGTAGTACATTGTATATGAGTGAGTTGCACTGAAAAACTTAGAATTTACTGAAAAACCAGCATTAGACGAAATGCACAGTGTAGTACATTGTATATGAGTGAGTTGCACTGAAAAACTTAGAATTTACTGAAAAACCCGCATTAGACGAAATGCACAGTGTAGTACATTGTATATGAGTGAGTTGCACTGAAAAACTTAGAATTTACTGAAAAACCCGCATTAGACGAAATGCACAGTGTAGTACACAGTATATGAGTGAGTTGCACTGAAAAACTTAGAATTTACTGAAAAACCCGCATTAGACGAAATGTACAGAGTAGTACATTGTATATGAGTGATTTGCACTGAAAAACTTAGAATTTACTGAAAAACCCGCATTAGACGAAATGCACTGTGTAGTACACAGTATATGAGTGAGTTGCACTGAAAAACTTAGAATTTACTGAAAAACCCGCATTAGACGAAATGTACAGAGTAGTACATTGTATATGAGTGAGTTGCACTGAAAAACTTAGAATTTACTGAAAAACCCGCATTAGACGAAATGCACAGTGTAGTACATTGTATATGAGTGAGTTGCACTGAAAAACTTAGAATTTACTGAAAAACCCGCATTAGACGAAATGCACAGTGTAGTACATTGTATATGAGTGAGTTGCACTGAAAAACTTAGAATTTACTGAAAAACCCGCATTAGACGAAATGCACAGTGTAGTACATTGTATATGAGTGAGTTGCACTGAAAAACTTAGAATTTACTGAAAAACCCGCATTAGACGAAATGCACAGTGTAGTACATTGTATATGAGTGAGTTGCACTGAAAAACTTAGAATTTACTGAAAAACCCGCATTAGACGAAATGCACAGTGTAGTATATAGTATATGAGTGAGTTGCACCGAAAAACTTAGAATTTACTGAAAAACCCGCATTAGACGAAATGCACAGTGTAGTATATAGTATATGAGTGAGTTGCTCTGAAAAACTTAGAATTTACTGAAAACCCGCATTAGACGAAATGCACAGTGTAGTACATTGTATATGAGTGAGTTGCACTGAAAAACTTAGAATTTACTGAAAAACCCGCATTAGACGAAATGCACAGTGTAGTACATAGTATATGAGTGAGTTGCACTGAAAAACTTAGAATTTACTGAAAAACCCGCATTAGACGAAATGCACAGTGTAGTACATTGTATATGAGTGAGTTGCACTGAAAAACTTAGAATTTACTGAAAAACCCGCATTAGACGAAATGCACAGTAAAGTACACAGTATATGAGTGAGTTGCACTGAAAAACTTAGAATTTACTGAAAAACCCGAGTTAGACGAAATGCACAGTGTAGTACATAGTATATGAGTGAGTTGCACTGAAAAACTTAGAATTTACTGAAAAACCCGCATTAGACGAAATGCACAGTGTAGTACATAGTATATGAGTGAGTTGCACTGAAAAACTAGGAATTTACTGAAAAACCCGCATTAGACGAAATGCACAGTGTAGTACATAGTATATGAGTGAGTTGCACTGAAAAACTTAGAATTTACTGAAAAACCCGCATTAGACGAAATGCACAGTGTAGTACATTGTATATGAGTGAGTTGCACTGAAAAACTTAGAATTTACTGAAAAACCCGCATTAGACGAAATGCACAGTGTAGTACATTGTATATGAGTGAGTTGCACTGAAAAACTTAGAATTTACTGAAAAACCCGCATTAGACGAAATGCACAGTGTAGTACATTGTATATGAGTGAGTTGCACTGAAAAACTTAGAATTTATTGAAAAACCCGCATTAGACGAAATGCACAGTGTAGTACATAGTATAAGAGTGAGTTGCACTGAAAAACTTAGAATTTACTGAAAACCCCGCATTAGAAGAAATACACAGTGTAGTACATAGTATATGAGTGAGTTGCACTGAAAAACTTAGAATTTACTGAAAAACCCGCATTAGACGAAATGCACAGTGTAGTACACTGTATGTGAGTGAGTTGCACTGAAAAACTTAGAATTTACTGAAAAACCCGCATTAGACGAAATGCACAGTGTAGTACATTGTATATGAGTGAGTTGCACTGAAAAACTTAGAATTTACTGAAAAACCCGCATTAGACGAAATGCACAGTGTAGTACATAGTATATGAGTGAGTTGCACTGAAAAACTTAGAATTTACTGAAAAACCCGCATTAGAAGAAATGCACAGTGTAGTACATTGTATATGAGTGAGTTGCACTGAAAAACTTAGAATTTACTGAAAAACCCGAATTAGACGAAATGCACAGTGTAGTACATAGTATATGAGTGAGTTGCACTGAAAAACTTAGAATTTACTGAAAAACCCGCATTAGAAGACATGCACAGTGTAGTACATAGTATATGAGTGAGTTGCACTGAAAAACTAGGAATTTACTGAAAAACCCGCATTAGACGAAATGCACAGTGTAGTACATAGTATATGAGTGAGTTGCACTGAAAAACTTAGAATTTACTGAAAAACCCGCATTAGACGAAATGCACAGTGTAGTACATTGTATATGAGTGAGTTGCACTGAAAACTTAGAATTTACTGAAAAACCCGAATTAGACGAAATGCACAGTGTAGTACATAGTATATGAGTGAGTTGCACTGAAAAACTTAGAATTTACTGAAAAACCCGCATTAGACGAAATGCACAGTGTAGTACATTGTATATGAGTGAGTTGCACTGAAAAACTTAGAATTTACTGAAAAACCCGCATTAGACGAAATGCACAGTGTAGTATATAGTATATGAGTGAGTTGCACCGAAAAACTTAGAATTTACTGAAAAACCCGCATTAGACGAAATGCACAGTGTAGTATATAGTATATGAGTGAGTTGCTCTGAAAAACTTAGAATTTACTGAAAAACCCGCATTAGACGAAATGCACAGTGTAGTACATTGTATATGAGTGAGTTGCACTGAAAAACTTAGAATTTACTGAAAAACCCGCATTAGACGAAATGCACAGTGTAGTACATAGTATATGAGTGAGTTGCACTGAAAAACTTAGAATTTACTGAAAAACCCGCATTAGACGGAATGCACAGTGTAGTACAATGTATATGAGTGAGTTGCACTGAAAAACTTAGAATTTACTGAAAAACCCGCATTAGACGAAATGCACAGTATAGTACACAGTATATGAGTGAGTTGAACTGAAAAACTTAGAATTTACTGAAAAACCCGCATTAGACGAAATGCACAGTGTAGTACACAGTATATGAGTGAGTTGCACTGAAAAACTTAGAATTTACTGAAAAACCCGCATTAGACGAAATGTACAGAGTAGTACATTGTATATGAGTGAGTTGCACTGAAAAACTTAGAATTTACTGAAAAACCCGCATTAGACGAAATGCACTGTGTAGTACATTGTATATGAGTGAGTTGCACTGAAAAACTTAGAATTTACTGAAAAACCCGCATTAGACGAAATGCACAGTGTAGTACATTGTATATGAGTGAGTTGCACTGAAAAACTTAGAATTTACTGAAAAACCCGCATTAGACGAAATGCACAGTGTAGTACATTGTATATGAGTGAGTTGCACTGAAAAACTTAGAATTTACTGAAAAACCCGCATTAGACGAAATGCACAGTGTAGTACATTGTATATGAGTGAGTTGCACTGAAAAACTTAGAATTTACTGAAAAACCCGCATTAGACGAAATGCACAGTGTAGTATATAGTATATGAGTGAGTTGCACCGAAAAACTTAGAATTTACTGAAAAACCCGCATTAGACGAAATGCACAGTGTAGTATATAGTATATGAGTGAGTTGCTCTGAAAAACTTAGAATTTACTGAAAAACCCGCATTAGACGAAATGCACAGTGTAGTACATTGTATATGAGTGAGTTGCACTGAAAAACTTAGAATTTACTGAAAAACCCGCATTAGACGAAATGCACAGTGTAGTACATAGTATATGAGTGAGTTGCACTGAAAAACTTAGAATTTACTGAAAAACCCGCATTAGACGAAATGCACAGTGTAGTACATTGTATATGAGTGAGTTGCACTGAAAACTTAGAATTTACTGAAAAACCCGCATTAGACGAAATGCACAGTAAAGTACACAGTATATGAGTGAGTTGCACTGAAAAACTTAGAATTTACTGAAAAACCCGAGTTAGACGAAATGCACAGTGTAGTACATAGTATATGAGTGAGTTGCACTGAAAAACTTAGAATTTACTGAAAAACCCGCATTAGACGAAATGCACAGTGTAGTACATAGTATATGAGTGAGTTGCACTGAAAAACTAGGAATTTACTGAAAAACCCGCATTAGACGAAATGCACAGTGTAGTACATAGTATATGAGTGAGTTGCACTGAAAAACTTAGAATTTACTGAAAAACCCGCATTAGACGAAATGCACAGTGTAGTACATTGTATATGAGTGAGTTGCACTGAAAAACTTAGAATTTACTGAAAAACCCGCATTAGACGAAATGCACAGTGTAGTACATTGTATATGAGTGAGTTGCACTGAAAAACTTAGAATTTACTGAAAAACCAGCATTAGACGAAATGCACAGTGTAGTACATTGTATATGAGTGAGTTGCACTGAAAAACTTAGAATTTACTGAAAAACCCGCATTAGACGAAATGCACAGTGTAGTACATTGTATATGAGTGAGTTGCACTGAAAAACTTAGAATTTACTGAAAAACCCGCATTAGACGAAATGCACAGTGTAGTACACAGTATATGAGTGAGTTGCACTGAAAAACTTAGAATTTACTGAAAAACCCGCATTAGACGAAATGTACAGAGTAGTACATTGTATATGAGTGAGTTGCACTGAAAAACTTAGAATTTACTGAAAAACCCGCATTAGACGAAATGCACTGTGTAGTACATTGTATATGAGTGAGTTGCACTGAAAAACTTAGAATTTACTGAAAAACCCGCATTAGACGAAATGCACAGTGTAGTACATTGTATATGAGTGAGTTGCACTGAAAAACTTAGAATTTACTGAAAAACCCGCATTAGACGAAATGCACAGTGTAGTACATTGTATATGAGTGAGTTGCACTGAAAAACTTAGAATTTACTGAAAAACCCGCATTAGACGAAATGCACAGTGTAGTACATTGTATATGAGTGAGTTGCACTGAAAAACTTAGAATTTACTGAAAAACCCGCATTAGACGAAATGCACAGTGTAGTACATTGTATATGAGTGAGTTGCACTGAAAAACTTAGAATTTACTGAAAAACCCGCATTAGACGAAATGCACAGTGTAGTACATAGTATATGAGTGAGTTGCACTGAAAAACTTAGAATTTACTGAAAAACCCGCATTAGACGAAATGCACAGTGTAGTACATTGTATATGAGTGAGTTGCACTGAAAAACTTAGAATTTACTGAAAAACCCGCATTAGACGAAATACACAGTAAAGTACACAGTATATGAGTGAGTTGCACTGAAAAACTTAGAATTTACTGAAAAACCCGAGTTAGACGAAATGCACAGTGTAGTACATAGTATATGAGTGAGTTGCACTGAAAAACTTAGAATTTACTGAAAAACCCGCATTAGACGAAATGCACAGTGTAGTACATAGTATATGAGTGAGTTGCACTGAAAAACTAGGAATTTACTGAAAAACCCGCATTAGACGAAATGCACAGTGTAGTACATAGTATATGAGTGAGTTGCACTGAAAAACTTAGAATTTACTGAAAAACCCGCATTAGACGAAATGCACAGTGTAGTACATTGTATATGAGTGAGTTGCACTGAAAAACTTAGAATTTACTGAAAAACCCGCATTAGACGAAATGCACAGTGTAGTACATTGTATATGAGTGAGTTGCACTGAAAAACTTAGAATTTACTGAAAAACCAGCATTAGACGAAATGCACAGTGTAGTACATTGTATATGAGTGAGTTGCACTGAAAAACTTAGAATTTACTGAAAAACCCGCATTAGACGAAATGCACAGTGTAGTACATTGTATATGAGTGAGTTGCACTGAAAAACTTAGAATTTACTGAAAAACCCGCATTAGACGAAATGCACAGTGTAGTACATTGTATATGAGTGAGTTGCACTGAAAAACTTAGAATTTACTGAAAAACCCGCATTAGACGAAATGCACAGTGTAGTACATTGTATATGAGTGAGTTGCACTGAAAAACTTAGAATTTACTGAAAAACCCGCAGCATTAGACGAAATGCACAGCGTAGTATATAGTATATGAGTGAGTTGCACCGAAAAACTTAGAATTTACTGAAAAACCCGCATTAGACGAAATGCACAGTGTAGTATATAGTATATGAGTGAGTTGCACTGAAAAACTTAGAATTTACTGAAAAACCCGCATTAGACGAAATGCACAGTGTAGTACATAGTATATGAGTGAGTTGCACTGAAAAACTTAGAATTTACTGAAAAACCCGCATTAGACGAAATGCACAGTGTAGTACATAGTATATGAGTGAGTTGCACTGAAAAACTAGGAATTTACTGAAAAACCCGCATTAGACGAAATGCACAGTGTAGTACATAGTATATGAGTGAGTTGCACAGAAAAACTTAGAATTTACTGAAAAGCCCGCATTAGACGAAATGCACAGTGTAGTACATTGTATATGAGTGAGTTGCACTGAAAAACTTAGAATTTACTGAAAAACCCGCATTAGACGAAATGCACAGTGTAGTACATTGTATATGAGTGAGTTGCACTGAAAAACTTAGAATTTACTGAAAAACCCGCATTAGACGAAATGCACAGTGTAGTACATTGTATATGAGTGAGTTGCACTGAAAAACTTAGAATTTACTGAAAAACCCGCAGCATTAGACGAAATGCACTGTGTAGTATATAGTATATGAGTGAGTTGCACCGAAAAACTTAGAATTTACTGAAAAACCCGCATTATACGAAATGCACAGTGTAGTATATAGTATATGAGTGAGTTGCACTGAAAAACTTAGAATTTACTGAAAAACCCGCATTAGACGAAATGCACAGTGTAGTACATAGTATATGAGTGAGTTGCACTGAAAAACTTAGAATTTACTGAAAAACCCGCATTAGACGAAATGCACAGTGTAGTACATTGTATATGAGTGAGTTGCACTGAAAAACTTAGAATTTACTGAAAAACCCGCATTAGACGAAATGCACAGTGTAGTACACAGTATATGAGTGAGTTGCACTGAAAAATTTAGAATTTACTGAAAAACCCGCATTAGACGAAATGCACAGTATAGTACACATTATATGAGTGAGTTGCACTGAAAAACTTAGAATTTACTGAAAAACCCGCATTAGACGAAATGCACAGTTTAGTACACAGTATATGAGTGAGTTGCACTGAAAAACTTAGAATTTACTGAAAAACCCGCATTAGACGAAATGCACAGTGTAGTACACTGTATATGAGTGAGTTGCACTGAAAAACTTAGAATTTACTGAAAAACCCGCATTAGACGAAATGCACAGTGTAGTACATAGTATATGAGTGAGTTGCACTGAAAAACTAGGAATTTACTGAAAAACCCGCATTAGACGAAATGCACAGTGTAGTACATAGTATATGAGTGAGTTGCACTGAAAAACTTAGAATTTACTGAAAAACCCGCATTAGACGAAATGCACAGTGTAGTACATTGTATATGAGTGAGTTGCACTGAAAAACTTAGAATTTACTGAAAAACCCGCATTAGACGAAATGCACAGTGTAGTACATTGTATATGAGTGAGTTGCACTGAAAAACTTAGAATTTACTGAAAAATCCGCTTTAGAGGAAATGCACAGTGTAGTACATTGTATATGAGTGAGTTGCACTGAAAAACTTAGAATTTACTAAAAAACCCGCATTAGACGAAATGCACAGTGTAGTACACTGTATATGAGTGAGTTGCACTGAAAAACTTAGAATTTACTGAAAAACCCGCATTAGACGAAATGCACAGTGTAGTACATTGTATATGAGTGAGTTGCACTGAAAAACTTGGAATTTACTGAAAAACCCGCATTAGACGAAATGCACAGTGTAGTACATAGTATATGAGTGAGTTGCACTGAAAAACTAGGAATTTACTGAAAAACCCGCATTAGACGAAATGCACAGTGTAGTACATAGTATATGAGTGAGTTGCACTGAAAAACTTAGAATTTACTGAAAAACCCGCATTAGACGAAATGCACAGTGTAGTACATAGTATATGAGTGAGTTGCA
>NW_028227372.1:147122-200783 GCF_978045245.1 Mus caroli | reverse complement strand
TGTACTACACTGTGCATTTCGTCTAATGCGGGTTTTTTCAGTAAATTCTAAGTTTTTCAGTGCAACTCACTCATATAAAAATGTACTACACTGTGCATTTCGTCTAATGCGGGTTTTTCAGTAAATTCTAAGTTTTTCAGTGCAACTCACTCATATACTATATACTACACTGTGCATTTCGTCTAATGCGGGTTTTTCAGTAAATTCTAAGTTTTTCAGTGCAACTCACTCATATACAATGTACTACACTGTGCATTTCGTCTAATGCGGGTTTTTCAGTAAATTCTAAGTTTTTCAGTGCAACTCACTCATATACTATGTACTACAGTGTGCATTTCGTCTAATTCGGGTTTTTCAGTAAATTCTAGGTTTTTCAGTGCAACTCACTCACATACAATGTACTACACTGTGCATTTCGTCTAATGCGGGTTTTTCAGTAAATTCTAAGTTTTTCAGTGCAACTCACTCATATACAATGTACTACACTGTGCATTTCGTCTAATGCGGGTTTTTTCAGTAAATTCTAAGTTTTTCAGTGCAACTCACTCATATACAATGTACTACACTGTGCATTTCGTCTAATGCGGGTTTTTCAGTAAATTCTAAGTTTTTTAGTGCAACTCAATCATATACAGTGTACTACAGTGTGCATTTCGTCTAATGCGGGTTTTTCAGTAAATTCTAAGTTTTTCAGTGCAACTCACTCATATACAATGTACTACAGTGTGCATTTCGTCTAATGCGGGTTTTTCAGTAAATTCTAAGTTTTTCAGTGCAACTCACTCATATACAATGTACTACACTGTGCATTTCGTCTAATGCGGGTTTTTCAGTAATTTCTAAGTTTTTCAGTGCAACTCACTCATATACTATGTACTACACTGTGCATTTCGTCTAATGCGGGTTTTTCAGTAAATTCTAAGTTTTTCAGTGCAACTCACTCATATACTATGTACTACACTGTGCATTTCGTCTAATGCGGGTTTTTCAGTAAATTCTAAGTTTTTCAGTGCAACTCACTCATATACTATGTACTACACTGTGCATTTCGTCTAATGCGGGTTTTTCAGTAAATTCTAAGTTTTTCAGTGCAACTCACTCATATACAATGTACTACACTGTGCTTTTCGTCTAATGCGGGTTTTTCAGTAAATTCTAGGTTTTTCAGTGTAACTCACTCATATACAATGTACTACACTGTGCTTTTCGTCTAATGCGGGTTTTTCAGTAAATTCTAAGTTTTTCAGTGCAACTCACTCATATACAATGTCCTACACTGTGCTTTTCGTCTAATGCGGGTTCTTCAGTAAATTCTAAGTTTTTCAGTGCAACTCACTCATATACAATGTCCTACACTGTGCATTTCGTCTAATGCGGGTTTTTCAGTAAATTCTAAGTTTTTCAGTGCAACTCACTCATATACAATGTCCTACACTGTGCATTTCGTCTAATGCGGGTTTTTCAGTAAATTCTAAGTTTTTCAGTGCAACTCACTCATATACAATGTACTACACTGTGCATTTCGTCTAATGCGGGTTTTTCAGTAAATTCTAAGTTTTTCAGTGCAACTCACTCATATACAATGTACTACACTGTGCATTTCGTCTAATGCGGGTTTTTCAGTAAATTCTAAGTTTTTCAGTGCAACTCACTCATATACAATGTACTACACTGTGCATTTCGTCTAATGCGGGTTTTTCAGTAAATTCTAAGTTTTTCAGTGCAACTCACTCATATACAATGTACTACACTGTGCATTTCGTCTAATGCGGGTTTTTCAGTAAATTCTAAGTTTTTCAGTGCAACTCACTCATATACTATGTACTACAGTGTGCATTTCGTCTAATGCGGGTTTTTCAGTAAATTCTAAGTTTTTCAGTGCAACTCACTCATATACTATGTACTACAGTGTGCATTTCGTCTAATGCGGGTTTTTCAGTAAATTCTATGTTTTTCAGTGCAACTCACTCATATACAATGTACTACACTGCATTTCGTCTAATGCGGGTTTTTCAGTAAATTCTAAGTTTTTCAGTGCAACTCACTCATATACAATGTACTACACTGTGCATTTCGTCTAATGCGGGTTTTTCAGTAAATTTTAAGTTTTTCAGTGCAACTCACTCATATACAATGTACTACACTGTGCATTTCGTCTAATGCGGGTTTTTCAGTAAATTCTAACTTTTTCAGTGCAACTCACTCATATACAATGTACTACACTGTGCATTTCGTCTAATGCGGGTTTTTCAGTAAATTCTAAGTTTTTCAGTGCAACTCACTCATATACAATGTACTACACTGTGCATTTCTTCTAATGCGGGTTTTTCAGTAAATTCTAAGTTTTTCAGTGCAACTCACTCATATACAATGTACTACACAGTGCATTTCGTCTAATGCGGGTTTTTCAGTAAATTCTATGTTTTTCAGTGTAACTCAGTCATATACAATGTACTACACTGTGCTTTTCGTCTAATGCGGGTTTTTCAGTAAATTCTAGGTTTTTCAGTGTAACTCACTCATATACAATGTACTACACTGTGCATTTCGTCTAATGCGGGTTTTTCAGTAAATTCTAAGTTTTTCAGTGCAACTCACTCATATACAATGTCCTACACTGTGCATTTCGTCTACTGCGGGTTTTTCAGTAAATTCTAAGTTTTTCAGTGCAACTCACTCATATACAATGTACTACACTGTGCATTTCGTCTAATGCGGGTTTTTCAGTAAATTCTAAGTTTTTCAGTGCAACTCACTCATATACAATGTACTACACTGTGCATTTCGTCTAATGCGGGTTTTTCAGTAAATTCTAAGTTTTTCAGTGCAACTCACTCATATACAATGTCCTACACTGTGCATTTCGTCTAATGCGGGTTTTTCAGTAAATTCTAACTTTTTCAGTGCAACTCACTCATATACAATGTCCTACACTGTGCATTTCGTCTAATGCGGGTTTTTCAGTAAATTCTAAGTTTTTCAGTGCAACTCACTCATATACAATGTCCTACACTGTGCATTTCGTCTAATGCGGGTTTTTCAGTAAATTCTAAGTTTTTCAGTGCAACTCACTCATATACAATGTACTACACTGTGCATTTCGTCTAATGCGGGTTTTTCAGTAAATTTTAAGTTTTTCAGTGCAACTCACTCATATACAATGTACTACACTGTGCATTTCGTCTAATGCGGGTTTTTCAGTAAATTCTAACTTTTTCAGTGCAACTCACTCATATACAATGTACTACACTGTGCATTTCGTCTAATGCGGGTTTTTCAGTAAATTCTAAGTTTTTCAGTGCAACTCACTCATATACAATGTACTACACTGTGCATTTCGTCTAATGCGGGTTTTTCAGTAAATTCTAAGTTTTTCAGTGCAACTCACTCATATACAATGTACTACACAGTGCATTTCGTCTAATGCGGGTTTTTCAGTAAATTCTATGTTTTTCAGTGTAACTCAGTCATATACAATGTACTACACTGTGCTTTTCGTCTAATGCGGGTTTTTCAGTAAATTCTAGGTTTTTCAGTGTAACTCACTCATATACAATGTACTACACTGTGCATTTCGTCTAATGCGGGTTTTTCAGTAAATTCTAAGTTTTTCAGTGCAACTCACTCATATACAATGTCCTACACTGTGCATTTCGTCTAATGCGGGTTTTTCAGTAAATTCTAAGTTTTTCAGTGCAACTCACTCATATACAATGTACTACACTGTGCATTTCGTCTAATGCGGGTTTTTCAGTAAATTCTAAGTTTTTCAGTGCAACTCACTCATATACAATGTACTACACTGTGCATTTCGTCTAATGCGGGTTTTTCAGTAAATTCTAAGTTTTTCAGTGCAACTCACTCATATACAATGTCCTACACTGTGCATTTCGTCTAATGCGGGTTTTTCAGTAAATTCTAAGTTTTTCAGTGCAACTCACTCATATACAATGTCCTACACTGTGCATTTCGTCTAATGCGGGTTTTTCAGTAAATTCTAAGTTTTTCAGTGCAACTCACTCATATACAATGTCCTACACTGTGCATTTCGTCTAATGCGGGTTTTTCAGTAAATTCTAAGTTTTTCAGTGCAACTCACTCATATAAAATGTACTACACTGTGCATTTCGTCTAATGCGGGTTTTTCAGTAAATTCTAAGTTTTTCAGTGCAACTCACTCATATACAATGTACTACACTGTGCATTTCGTCTAATGCGGGTTTTTCAGTAAATTCTAAGTTTTTCAGTGCAACTCACTCATATACAATGTACTACACTGTGCATTTCGTCTAATGCGGGTTTTTCAGTAAATTCTAAGTTTTTCAGTGCAACTCACTCATATACAATGTACTACACTGTGCATTTCCTCTAATGCGGGTTTTTCAGTAAATTCTAAGTTTTTCAGTGCAACTCACTCATATACAATGTCCTACACTGTGCATTTCGTCTAATGCGGGTTTTTCAGTAAATTCTAAGTTTTTCAGTGCAACTCACTCATATACAATGTACTACACTGTGCATTTCCTCTAATGCGGGTTTTTCAGTAAATTCTAAGTTTTTCAGTGCAACTCACTCATATACAATGTACTACAGTGTGCATTTCGTCTAATGCGGGTTTTTCAGTAAATTCTATGTTTTTCAGTGCAACTCACTCATATACAATGTACTACACTGTGCATTTCGTCTAATGCGGGTTTTTCAGTAAATTCTAAGTTTTTCAGTGCAACTCACTCATATACAATGTACTACACTGTGCATTTCGTCTAATGCGGGTTTTTCAGTAAATTCTAAGTTTTTCAGTGCAACTCACTCATATACAATGTACTACACTGTGCATTTCGTCTAATGCGGGTTTTTCAGTAAATTCTAAGTTTTTCAGTGCAACTCACTCATATACAATGTACTACACTATGCATTTCGTCTAATGCGGGTTTTTCAGTAAATTCTAAGTTTTTCAGTGCAACTCACTCATATACTATGTACTACAGTGTGCATTTCGTCTAATGCGGGTTTTTCAGTAAATTCTAAGTTTTTCAGTGCAACTCACTCATATACAATGTACTACACTGTGCATTTGGTCTAATGCGGGTTTTTTCAGTAAATTCTAACTTTTTCAGTGCAACTCACTCATATACAATGTACTACACTGTGCATTTCGTCTAATGCGGGTTTTTCAGTAAATTCTAAGTTTTTCAGTGCAACTCACTCATATAAAATGTACTACACTGTGCATTTCGTCTAATGCGGGTTTTTCAGTAAATTCTAAGTTTTTCAGTGCAACTCACTCATATAAAATGTACTACACTGTGCATTTCGTCTAATGCGGGTTTTTCAGTAAATTCTAAGTTTTTCAGTGCAACTCACTCATATACTATATACTACACTGTGCATTTCGTCTAATGCGGGTTTTTCAGTAAATTCTAAGTTTTTCAGTGCAACTCACTCATATACAATGTACTACACTGTGCATTTCCTCTAATGCGGGTTTTTCAGTAAATTCTAAGTTTTTCAGTGCAACTCACTCATATACTATGTACTACACTGTGCATTTCGTCTAATGCGGGTTTTTCAGTAAATTCTAAGTTTTTCAGTGCAACTCACTCATATACTATGTACTACACTGTGCATTTCGTCTAATGCGGGTTTTTCAGTAAATTCTAACTTTTTCAGTGCAACTCACTCATATACAATGTACTACACTGTGCATTTCGTCTAATGCGGGTTTTTCAGTAAATTCTAAGTTTTTCAGTGCAACTCACTCATATACAATGTACTACACTGTGCATTTCGTCTAATGCGGGTTTTTCAGTAAATTCTAAGTTTTTCAGTGCAACTCACTCATATACAATGTACTACACTGTGCATTTCGTCTAATGCGGGTTTTTCAGTAAATTCTAAGTTTTTCAGTGCAACTCACTCATATACAATGTACTACACTGTGCATTTCGTCTAATGCGGGTTTTTCAGTAAATTCTAAGTTTTTCAGTGCAACTCACTCATATACAATGTACTACACTGTGCATTTCCTCTAATGCGGGTTTTTCAGTAAATTCTAAGTTTTTCAGTGCAACTCACTCATATACAATGTCCTACACTGTGCATTTCGTCTAATGCGGGTTTTTCAGTAAATTCTAAGTTTTTCAGTGCAACTCACTCATATACAATGTACTACACTGTGCATTTCGTCTAATGCGGGTTTTTCAGTAAATTCTAAGTTTTTCAGTGCAACTCACTCATATACAATGTACTACAGTGTGCATTTCGTCTAATGCGGGTTTTTCAGTAAATTCTATGTTTTTCAGTGCAACTCACTCATATACAATGTACTACACTGTGCATTTCGTCTAATGCGGGTTTTTCAGTAAATTCTAAGTTTTTCAGTGCAACTCACTCATATACAATGTACTACACTGTGCATTTCGTCTAATGCGGGTTTTTCAGTAAATTCTAAGTTTTTCAGTGCAACTCACTCATATACAATGTACTACACTGTGCATTTCGTCTAATGCGGGTTTTTCAGTAAATTCTAAGTTTTTCAGTGCAACTCACTCATATACAATGTACTACACTGTGCATTTCGTCTAATGCGGGTTTTTCAGTAAATTCTAAGTTTTTCAGTGCAACTCACTCATATACAATGTACTACACTGTGCATTTCGTCTAATGCGGGTTTTTCAGTAAATTTTAAGTTTTTCAGTGCAACTCACTCATATACAATGTACTACACTGTGCATTTCGTCTAATGCGGGTTTTTCAGTAAATTCTAACTTTTTCAGTGCAACTCACTCATATACAATGTACTACACTGTGCATTTCGTCTAATGCGGGTTTTTCAGTAAATTCTAAGTTTTTCAGTGCAACTCACTCATATACAATGTACTACACTGTGCATTTCTTCTAATGCGGGTTTTTCAGTAAATTCTAAGTTTTTCAGTGCAACTCACTCATATACAATGTACTACACAGTGCATTTCGTCTAATGCGGGTTTTTCAGTAAATTCTATGTTTTTCAGTGTAACTCAGTCATATACAATATACTACACTGTGCTTTTCGTCTAATGCGGGTTTTTCAGTAAATTCTAGGTTTTTCAGTGTAACTCACTCATATACAATGTACTACACTGTGCATTTCGTCTAATGCGGGTTTTTCAGTAAATTCTAAGTTTTTCAGTGCAACTCACTCATATACAATGTCCTACACTGTGCATTTCGTCTAATGCGGGTTTTTCAGTAAATTCTAAGTTTTTCAGTGCAACTCACTCATATACAATGTACTACACTGTGCATTTCGTCTAATGCGGGTTTTTCAGTAAATTCTAAGTTTTTCAGTGCAACTCACTCATATACAATGTACTACACTGTGCATTTCGTCTAATGCGGGTTTTTCAGTAAATTCTAAGTTTTTCAGTGCAACTCACTCATATACAATGTCCTACACTGTGCATTTCGTCTAATGCGGGTTTTTCAGTAAATTCTAAGTTTTTCAGTGCAACTCACTCATATACAATGTCCTACACTGTGCATTTCGTCTAATGCGGGTTTTTCAGTAAATTCTAAGTTTTTCAGTGCAACTCACTCATATACAATGTCCTACACTGTGCATTTCGTCTAATGCGGGTTTTTCAGTAAATTCTAAGTTTTTCAGTGCAACTCACTCATATAAAATGTACTACACTGTGCATTTCGTCTAATGCGGGTTTTTCAGTAAATTCTAAGTTTTTCAGTGCAACTCACTCATATAAAATGTACTACACTGTGCATTTCGTCTAATGCGGGTTTTTCAGTAAATTCTAAGTTTTTCAGTGCAACTCACTCATATACTATATTCTACACTGTGCATTTCGTCTAATGCGGGTTTTTCAGTAAATTCTAAGTTTTTCAGTGCAACTCACTCATATACAATGTACTACACTGTGCATTTCGTCTAATGCGGGTTTTTCAGTAAATTCTAAGTTTTTCAGTGCAACTCACTCATATACTATGTACTACACTGTGCATTTCGTCTAATGCGGGTTTTTCAGTAAATTCTAAGTTTTTCAGTGCAACTCACTCATATACTATGTACTACACTGTGCATTTCGTCTAATGCGGGTTTTTCAGTAAATTCTAACTTTTTCAGTGCAACTCACTCATATACAATGTACTACACTGTGCATTTCGTCTAATGCGGGTTTTTCAGTAAATTCTAACTTTTTCAGTGCAACTCACTCATATACAATGTACTACACTGTGCATTTCGTCTAATGCGGGTTTTTCAGTAAATTCTAAGTTTTTCAGTGCAACTCACTCATATACAATGTACTACACTGTGCATTTCGTCTAATGCGGGTTTTTCAGTAAATTCTAAGTTTTTCAGTGCAACTCACTCATATACAATGTCCTACACTGTGCATTTCCTCTAATGCGGGTTTTTCAGTAAATTCTAAGTTTTTCAGTGCAACTCACTCATATACAATGTACTACACTGTGCATTTCGTCTAATGCGGGTTTTTCAGTAAATTCTAAGTTTTTCAGTGCAACTCACTCATATAAAATGTACTACACTGTGCATTTCGTCTAATGCGGGTTTTTCAGTAAATTCTAAGTTTTTCAGTGCAACTCACTCATATACAATGTCCTACACTGTGCATTTCGTCTAATGCGGGTTTTTCAGTAAATTCTAAGTTTTTCAGTGCAACTCACTCATATACAATGTACTACACTATGCATTTCGTCTAATGCGGGTTTTTCAGTAAATTCTAAGTTTTTCAGTGCAACTCACTCATATACAATGTACTACACTGTGCATTTCGTCTAATGCGGGTTTTTCAGTAAATTCTAAGTTTTTCAGTGCAACTCACTCATATACAATGTCCTACACTGTGCATTTCGTCTAATGCGGGTTTTTCAGTAAATTCTAAGTTTTTCAGTGCAACTCACTCATATACAATGTCCTACACTGTGCATTTCGTCTAATGCGGGTTTTTCAGTAAATTCTAAGTTTTTCAGTGCAACTCACTCATATACAATGTCCTACACTGTGCATTTCGTCTAATGCGGGTTTTTCAGTAAATTCTAAGTTTTTCAGTGCAACTCACTCATATAAAATGTACTACACTGTGCATTTCGTCTAATGCGGGTTTTTCAGTAAATTCTAAGTTTTTCAGTGCAACTCACTCATATACAATGTACTACACTGTGCATTTCGTCTAATGCGGGTTTTTCAGTAAATTCTAAGTTTTTCAGTGCAACTCACTCATATACAATGTACTACACTGTGCATTTCGTCTAATGCGGGTTTTTCAGTAAATTCTAAGTTTTTCAGTGCAACTCACTCATATACAATGTACTACACTGTGCATTTCCTCTAATGCGGGTTTTTCAGTAAATTCTAAGTTTTTCAGTGCAACTCACTCATATACAATGTCCTACACTGTGCATTTCGTCTAATGCGGGTTTTTCAGTAAATTCTAAGTTTTTCAGTGCAACTCACTCATATACAATGTACTACACTGTGCATTTCCTCTAATGCGGGTTTTTCAGTAAATTCTAAGTTTTTCAGTGCAACTCACTCATATACAATGTACTACAGTGTGCATTTCGTCTAATGCGGGTTTTTCAGTAAATTCTATGTTTTTCAGTGCAACTCACTCATATACAATGTACTACACTGTGCATTTCGTCTAATGCGGGTTTTTCAGTAAATTCTAAGTTTTTCAGTGCAACTCACTCATATACAATGTACTACACTGTGCATTTCGTCTAATGCGGGTTTTTCAGTAAATTCTAAGTTTTTCAGTGCAACTCACTCATATACAATGTACTACACTGTGCATTTCGTCTAATGCGGGTTTTTCAGTAAATTCTAAGTTTTTCAGTGCAACTCACTCATATACAATGTACTACACTATGCATTTCGTCTAATGCGGGTTTTTCAGTAAATTCTAAGTTTTTCAGTGCAACTCACTCATATACTATGTACTACAGTGTGCATTTCGTCTAATGCGGGTTTTTCAGTAAATTCTAAGTTTTTCAGTGCAACTCACTCATATACAATGTACTACACTGTGCATTTGGTCTAATGCGGGTTTTTCAGTAAATTCTAACTTTTTCAGTGCAACTCACTCATATACAATGTACTACACTGTGCATTTCGTCTAATGCGGGTTTTTCAGTAAATTCTAAGTTTTTCAGTGCAACTCACTCATATAAAATGTACTACACTGTGCATTTCGTCTAATGCGGGTTTTTCAGTAAATTCTAAGTTTTTCAGTGCAACTCACTCATATAAAATGTACTACACTGTGCATTTCGTCTAATGCGGGTTTTTCAGTAAATTCTAAGTTTTTCAGTGCAACTCACTCATATACTATATACTACACTGTGCATTTCGTCTAATGCGGGTTTTTCAGTAAATTCTAAGTTTTTCAGTGCAACTCACTCATATACAATGTACTACACTGTGCATTTCCTCTAATGCGGGTTTTTCAGTAAATTCTAAGTTTTTCAGTGCAACTCACTCATATACTATGTACTACACTGTGCATTTCGTCTAATGCGGGTTTTTCAGTAAATTCTAAGTTTTTCAGTGCAACTCACTCATATACTATGTACTACACTGTGCATTTCGTCTAATGCGGGTTTTTCAGTAAATTCTAACTTTTTCAGTGCAACTCACTCATATACAATGTACTACACTGTGCATTTCGTCTAATGCGGGTTTTTCAGTAAATTCTAAGTTTTTCAGTGCAACTCACTCATATACAATGTACTACACTGTGCATTTCGTCTAATGCGGGTTTTTCAGTAAATTCTAAGTTTTTCAGTGCAACTCACTCATATACAATGTACTACACTGTGCATTTCGTCTAATGCGGGTTTTTCAGTAAATTCTAAGTTTTTCAGTGCAACTCACTCATATACAATGTACTACACTGTGCATTTCGTCTAATGCGGGTTTTTCAGTAAATTCTAAGTTTTTCAGTGCAACTCACTCATATACAATGTACTACACTGTGCATTTCCTCTAATGCGGGTTTTTCAGTAAATTCTAAGTTTTTCAGTGCAACTCACTCATATACAATGTCCTACACTGTGCATTTCGTCTAATGCGGGTTTTTCAGTAAATTCTAAGT
Source organism: Mus caroli (assembly GCF_978045245.1). Taxonomy (NCBI): domain Eukaryota; kingdom Metazoa; phylum Chordata; class Mammalia; order Rodentia; family Muridae; genus Mus; species Mus caroli. Next base: position 189,669 of record NW_028227372.1, on the reverse strand, counting down.
TTTTCAGTGCAACTCACTCATATACTATGTACTTCACTGTGCATTTCGTCTAATTCGGGTTTTTCAGTAAATTCTAAGTTTTTCAGTGCAACTCACTCATATACAATGTACTACACTGTGCATTTCGTCTAATGCGGGTTTTTCAGTAAATTCTAAGTTTTTCAGTGCAACTCACTCATATACTATGTACTACACTGTGCATTTCGTCTAATGCGGGTTTTTCAGTAAATTCCTAGTTTTTCAGTGCAACTCACTCATATACCTATGTACTACACTGTGCATTTCTTCTAATGCGGGTTTTTCAGTAAATTCTAAGTTTTTCAGTGCAACTCACTCATATACTATGTACTACACTGTGCATTTCGTCTAATGCGGGTTTTTCAGTAAATTCTAAGTTTTTCAGTGCAACTCACTCATATACTATGTACTACACTGTGCATTTCGTCTAATTCGGGTTTTTCAGTAAATTCTAAGTTTTTCAGTGCAACTCACTCATATACAATGTACTACACTGTGCATTTCGTCTAATGCGGGTTTTTCAGTAAATTCTAAGTTTTTCAGTGCAACTCAATCATATACTATGTACTACACTGTGCATTTCGTCTAATGCGGGTTTTTCAGTAAATTCTAAGTTTTTCAGTGCAACTCACTCATATACAATGTACTACACTTTGCATTTCATCTAATGCGGGTTTTTCAGTAAATTCTAAGTTTTTCAGTGCAACTCACTCATATACTATGTACTACACTGTGCATTTCGTCTAATGCGGGTTTTTCAGTAAATTCTAAGTTTTTCAGTGCAACTCACTCATATACAATGTACTACACTGTGCATTTCGTCTAATGCGGGTTTTTCAGTAAATTCTAAGTTTTTCAGTGCAACTCACTCATATACAATGTACTACTCTGTACATTTCGTCTAATGCGGGTTTTTCAGTAAATTCTAAGTTTTTCAGTGCAACTCACTCATATACTGTGTACTACACTGTGCATTTCGTCTAATGCGGGTTTTTCAGTAAATTCTAAGTTTTTCAGTGCAACTCACTCATATACTGTGTACTATACTGTGCATTTCGTCTAATGCGGGTTTTTCAGTAAATTCTAAGTTTTTCAGTGCAACTCACTCATATACAATGTACTACACTGTGCATTTCGTCTAATGCGGGTTTTTCAGTAAATTCTAAGTTTTTCAGTGCAACTCACTCATATACTATGTACTACACTGTGCATTTCGTCTAATGCGGGTTTTTCAGTAAATTCTAAGTTTTTCAGTGCAACTCACTCATATACAATGTACTACACTGTGCATTTCGTCTAATGCGGGTTTTTCAGTAAATTCTAAGTTTTTCAGAGCAACTCACTCATATACTATATACTACACTGTGCATTTCGTCTAATGCGGGTTTTTCAGTAAATTCTAAGTTTTTCGGTGCAACTCACTCATATACTATATACTACACTGTGCATTTCGTCTAATGCGGGTTTTTCAGTAAATTCTAAGTTTTTCAGTGCAACTCACTCATATACAATGTACTACACTGTGCATTTCGTCTAATGCGGGTTTTTCAGTAAATTCTAAGTTTTTCAGTGCAACTCACTCATATACTATGTACTACACTGTGCATTTCGTCTAATTCGGGTTTTTCAGTAAATTCTAAGTTTTTCAGTGCAACTCACTCATATACAATGTACTACACTGTGCATTTCGTCTAATGCGGGTTTTTCAGTAAATTCTAAGTTTTTCAGTGCAACTCACTCATATACTATGTACTACACTGTGCATTTCGTCTAATGCGGGTTTTTCAGTAAATTCCTAGTTTTTCAGTGCAACTCACTCATATACTATGTACTACACTGTGCATTTCTTCTAATGCGGGTTTTTCAGTAAATTCTAAGTTTTTCAGTGCAACTCACTCATATACTATGTACTACACTGTGCATTTCGTCTAATGCGGGTTTTTCAGTAAATTCTAAGTTTTTCAGTGCAACTCACTCATATACAATGTATTACACTGTGCATTTCGTCTAATGCGGGTTTTTCAGTAAATTCTAAGTTTTTCAGTACAACTCACTCACATACAGTGTACTACACTGTGCATTTCGTCTAATGCGTGTTTTTTCAGTAAATTCTAAGTTTTTCAGTGCAACTCACTCATATACTATGTACTACACTGTGTATTTCTTCTAATGCGGGGTTTTCAGTAAATTCTAAGTTTTTCAGTGCAACTCACTCTTATACTATGTACTACACTGTGCATTTCGTCTAATGCGGGTTTTTCAATAAATTCTAAGTTTTTCAGTGCAACTCACTCATATACAATGTACTACACTGTGCATTTCGTCTAATGCGGGTTTTTCAGTAAATTCTAAGTTTTTCAGTGCAACTCACTCATATACAATGTACTACATTGTGCATTTCGTCTAATGCGGGTTTTTCAGTAAATTCTAAGTTTTTCAGTGCAACTCACTCATATACTATGTACTACACTGTGCATTTCGTCTAATACGGGTTTTTCAGTAAATTCTAAGTTTTTCAGTGCAACTCACTCATATACAATGTACTACACTGTGCATTTCGTCTAATGCGGGTTTTTCAGTAAATTCTAAGTTTTTCAGTGCAACTCACTCATATACAATGTACTACACTGTGCATTTCGTCTAATGCGGGTTTTTCAGTAAATTCTAAGTTTTTCAGTGCAACTCACTCATATACTATGTACTACACTGTGCATTTCGTCTAATGCGGGTTTTTCAGTAAATTCTAAGTTTTTCAGTGCAACTCACTCATATACTATGTACTACACTGTGCATTTCGTCTAATGCGGGTTTTTCAGTAAATTCTAAGTTTTTCAGTGCAACTCACTCATATACTATGTACTACACTGTGCATTTCGTCTAATGCGGGTTTTTCAATAAATTCTAAGTTTTTCAGTGCAACTCACTCATATACAATGTACTACACTGTGCATTTCGTCTAATGCGGGTTTTTCAGTAAATTCTAAGTTTTTCAGTGCAACTCACTCATATACAATGTACTACACTGTGCATTTCGTCTAATGCGGGTTTTTCAATAAATTCTAAGTTTTTCAGTGCAACTCACTCATATACAATGTACTACACTGTGCATTTCGTCTAATGCGGGTTTTTTAGTAAATTCTAAGTTTTTCAGTGCAACTCACTCATATACAATGTACTACACTGTGCATTTCGTCTAATGCGGGTTTTTCAGTAAATTCTAAGTTTTTCAGTGCAACTCACTCATATACAATGTACTACACTGTGCATTTCGTCTAATGCGGGTTTTTCAGTAAATTCTAAGTTTTTCACTGCAACTCACTCATATACTATGTACTACACTGTGCATTTCGTCTAATGCGGGTTTTTCAGTAAATTCTAAGTTTTTCAGTGCAACTCACTCATATACAATGTACTACACTGTGCATTTCGTCTAATGCGGGTTTTTCAGTAAATTCTAAGTTTTTCAGTGCAACTCACTCATATACTATGTACTACACTGTGCATTTCGTCTAATGCGGGTTTTTCAGTAAATTCTAAGTTTTTCAGTGCAACTCACTCATATACAATGTACTACACTGTGCATTTCGTCTAATGCGGGTTTTTCAGTAAATTCTAAGTTTTTCAGTGCAACTCACTCATATACTATGTACTACACTGTGCATTTCGTCTAATTCGGGTTTTTCAGTAAATTCTAAGTTTTTCAGTGCAACTCACTCATATACAATGTACTACACTGTGCATTTCGTCTAATGCGGGTTTTTCAGTAAATTCTAAGTTTTTCAGTGCAACTCACTCATATACTATGTACTACACTGTGCATTTCGTCTAATGCGGGTTTTTCAGTAAATTCCTAGTTTTTCAGTGCAACTCACTCATATACTATGTACTACACTGTGCATTTCTTCTAATGCGGGTTTTTCAGTAAATTCTAAGTTTTTCAGTGCAACTCACTCATATACTATGTACTACACTGTGCATTTCGTCTAATTCGGGTTTTCAGTAAATTCTAAGTTTTTCAGTGCAACTCACTCATATACTATGTACTACACTGTGCATTTCGTCTAATGCGGGTTTTTCAGTAAATTCTAAGTTTTTCAGTGCAACTCACTCATATACAATGTACTACACTGTGCATTTCGTCTAATGCGGGTTTTTCAGTAAATTCTAAGTTTTTCAGTGCAACTCACTCACATACAGTGTACTACACTGTGCATTTCGTCTAATGCGGGTTTTTCAGTAAATTCTAAGTTTTTCAGTGCAACTCACTCATATACTATGTACTACACTGTGTATTTCTTCTAATGCGGGGTTTTCAGTAAATTCTAAGTTTTTCAGTGCAACTCACTCTTATACTATGTACTACACTGTGCATTTCGTCTAATGCGGGTTTTTCATTAAATTCTAAGTTTTTCAGTGCAACTCACTCATATACAATGTACTACACTGTGCATTTCGTCTAATGCGGGTTTTTCAGTAAATTCTAAGTTTTTCAGTGCAACTCACTCATATACAATGTACTACATTGTGCATTTCGTCTAATGCGGGTTTTTCAGTAAATTCTAAGTTTTTCAGTGCAACTCACTCATATACTATGTACTACACTGTGCATTTCGTCTAATACGGGTTTTTCAGTAAATTCTAAGTTTTTCAGTGCAACTCACTCATATACAATGTACTACACTGTGCATTTCGTCTAATGCGGGTTTTTCAGTAAATTCTAAGTTTTTCAGTGCAACTCACTCATATACAATGTACTACACTGTGCATTTCGTCTAATGCGGGTTTTTCAGTAAATTCTAAGTTTTTCAGTGCAACTCACTCATATACAATGTACTACACTGTGCATTTCGTCTAATGCGGGTTTTTCAGTAAATTCTAAGTTTTTCAGTGCAACTCACTCATATACTATGTACTACACTGTGCATTTCGTCTAATGCGGGTTTTTCAGTAAATTCTAAGTTTTTCAGTGCAACTCACTCATATACTATGTACTACACTGTGCATTTCGTCTAATGCGGGTTTTTCAGTAAATTCTAAGTTTTTCAGTGCAACTCACTCATATACTATGTACTACACTGTGCATTTCGTCTAATGCGGGTTTTTCAATAAATTCTAAGTTTTTCAGTGCAACTCACTCATATACAATGTACTACACTGTGCATTTCGTCTAATGCGGGTTTTTCAGTAAATTCTAAGTTTTTCAGTGCAACTCACTCATATACAATGTACTACACTGTGCATTTCGTCTAATGCGGGTTTTTCAATAAATTCTAAGTTTTTCAGTGCAACTCACTCATATACAATGTACACACTGTGCATTTCGTCTAATGCGGGTTTTTTAGTAAATTCTAAGTTTTTCAGTGCAACTCACTCATATACAATGTACTACACTGTGCATTTCGTCTAATGCGGGTTTTTCAGTAAATTCTAAGTTTTTCAGTGCAACTCACTCATATACAATGTACTACACTGTGCATTTCGTCTAATGCGGGTTTTTCAGTAAATTCTAAGTTTTTCACTGCAACTCACTCATATACTATTGTACTACACTGTGCATTTCGTCTAATGCGGGTTTTTCAGTAAATTCTAAGTTTTTCAGTGCAACTCACTCATATACAATGTACTACACTGTGCATTTCGTCTAATGCGGTTTTTTCAGTAAATTCTAAGTTTTTCAGTGCAACTCACTCATATACTATGTACTACACTGTGCATTTCGTCTAATGCGGGTTTTTCAGTAAATTCTAAGTTTTTCAGTGCAACTCACTCATATACAATGTACTACACTGTGCATTTCGTCTAATGCGGGTTTTTCAGTAAATTCTAAGTTTTCAGTGCAACTCAATCATATACTATGTACTACACTGTGCATTTCGTCTAATGCGGGTTTTTCAGTAAATTCTAAGTTTTTCAGTGCAACTCACTCATATACAATGTACTACACTTTGCATTTCATCTAATGCGGGTTTTTCAGTAAATTCTAAGTTTTTCAGTGCAACTCACTCATATACTATGTACTACACTGTGCATTTCGTCTAATGCGGGTTTTTCAGTAAATTCTAAGTTTTTCAGTGCAACTCACTCATATACAATGTACTACACTGTGCATTTCGTCTAATGCGGGTTTTTCAGTAAATTCTAAGTTTTTCAGTGCAACTCACTCATATACAATGTACTACTCTGTACATTTCGTCTAATGCGGGTTTTTCAGTAAATTCTAAGTTTTTCAGTGCAACTCACTCATATACTGTGTACTACACTGTGCATTTCGTCTAATGCGGGTTTTTCAGTAAATTCTAAGTTTTTCAGTGCAACTCACTCATATACTGTGTACTATACTGTGCATTTCGTCTAATGCGGGTTTTTCAGTAAATTCTAAGTTTTTCAGTGCAACTCACTCATATACAATGTACTACACTGTGCATTTCGTCTAATGCGGGTTTTTCAGTAAATTCTAAGTTTTTCAGTGCAACTCACTCATATAATATGTACTACACTGTGCATTTCGTCTAATGCGGGTTTTTCAGTAAATTCTAAGTTTTTCAGTGCAACTCACTCATATACAATGTACTACACTGTGCATTTCGTCTAATGCGGGTTTTTCAGTAAATTCTAAGTTTTTCAGAGCAACTCACTCATATACTATATACTACACTGTGCATTTCGTCTAATGCGGGTTTTTCAGTAAATTCTAAGTTTTTCGGTGCAACTCACTCATATACTATATACTACACTGTGCATTTCGTCTAATGCGGGTTTTTCAGTAAATTCTAAGTTTTTCAGTGCAACTCACTCATATACAATGTTCTACACTGTGCATTTCGTCTAATGCGGGTTTTTCAGTAAATTCTAAGTTTTTCAGTGCAACTCACTCATATACTATGTACTTCACTGTGCATTTCGTCTAATTCGGGTTTTTCAGTAAATTCTAAGTTTTTCAGTGCAACTCACTCATATACAATGTACTACACTGTGCATTTCGTCTAATGCGGGTTTTTCAGTAAATTCTAAGTTTTTCAGTGCAACTCACTCATATACTATGTACTACACTGTGCATTTCGTCTAATGCGGGTTTTTCAGTAAATTCCTAGTTTTTCAGTGCAACTCACTCATATACTATGTACTACACTGTGCATTTCTTCTAATGCGGGTTTTTCAGTAAATTCTAAGTTTTTCAGTGCAACTCACTCATATACTATGTACTACACTGTGCATTTCGTCTAATTCGGGTTTTTCAGTAAATTCTAAGTTTTTCAGTGCAACTCACTCATATACAATGTACTACACTGTGCATTTCTTCTAATGCGGGTTTTTCAGTAAATTCTAAGTTTTTCAGTGCAACTCACTCATATACTATGTACTACACTGTGCATTTCGTCTAATGCGGGTTTTTCAGTAAATTCTAAGTTTTTCAGTGCAACTCACTCATATACAATGTACTACACTGTGCATTTCGTCTAATGCGGGTTTTTCAGTAAATTCTAAGTTTTTCAGTGCAACTCACTCACATACAGTGTACTACACTGTGCATTTCGTCTAATGCGGGTTTTTCAGTAAATTCTAAGTTTTTCAGTGCAACTCACTCATATACTATGTACTACACTGTGTATTTCTTCTAATGTGGGGTTTTCAGTAAATTCTAAGTTTTTCAGTGCAACTCACTCTTATACTATGTACTACACTGTGCATTTCGTCTAATGCGGGTTTTTCAATAAATTCTAAGTTTTTCAGTGCAACTCACTCATATACAATGTACTACACTGTGCATTTCGTCTAATGCGGGTTTTTCAGTAAATTCTAAGTTTTTCAGTGCAACTCACTCATATACAATGTACTACATTGTGCATTTCGTCTAATGCGGGTTTTTCAGTAAATTCTAAGTTTTTCAGTGCAACTCACTCATATACTATGTACTACACTGTGCATTTCGTCTAATACGGGTTTTTCAGTAAATTCTAAGTTTTTCAGTGCAACTCACTCATATACAATGTACTACACTGTGCATTTCGTCTAATGCGGGTTTTTCAGTAAATTCTAAGTTTTTCAGTGCAACTCACTCATATACAATGTACTACACTGTGCATTTCGTCTAATGCGGGTTTTTCAGTAAATTCTAAGTTTTTCAGTGCAACTCACTCATATACAATGTACTACACTGTGCATTTCGTCTAATGCGGGTTTTTCAGTAAATTCTAAGTTTTTCAGTGCAACTCACTCATATACTATGTACTACACTGTGCATTTCGTCTAATGTGGGTTTTTCAGTAAATTCTAAGTTTTTCAGTGCAACTCACTCATATACTATGTACTACACTGTGCATTTCGTCTAATGCGGGTTTTTCAATAAATTCTAAGTTTTTCAGTGCAACTCACTCATATACAATGTACTACACTGTGCATTTCGTCTAATGCGGGTTTTTCAGTAAATTCTAAGTTTTTCAGTGCAACTCACTCATATACAATGTACTACACTGTGCATTTCGTCTAATGCGGGTTTTTCAATAAATTCTAAGTTTTTCAGTGCAACTCACTCATATACAATGTACTACACTGTGCATTTCGTCTAATGCGGGTTTTTTAGTAAATTCTAAGTTTTTCAGTGCAACTCACTCATATACAATGTACTACACTGTGCATTTCGTCTAATGCGGGTTTTTCAGTAAATTCTAAGTTTTTCAGTGCAACTCACTCATATACTATGTACTACACTGTGCATTTCGTCTAATGCGGGTTTTTCAGTAAATTCTAAGTTTTTCAGTGCAACTCACTCATATACAATGTACTACACTATGCATTTCGTCTAATGCGGGTTTTTCAGTAAATTCTAAGTTTTTCAGTGCAACTCACTCATATACAATGTACTACACTGTGCATTTCGTCTAATGCGGGTTTTTCAGTAAATTCTAAGTTTTTCAGTGCAACTCACTCATATACAGTGTACTACACTGTGCATTTCGTCTAATGCGGGTTTTTCAGTAAATTCTAAGTTTTTCAGTGCAACTCACTCATATACTGTGTACTACACTGTGCATTTCGTCTAATGCGGGTTTTTCAGTAAATTCTAAGTTTTTCAGTGCAACTCACTCATATACAATGTACTACACTGTGCATTTCGTCTAATGCGGGTTTTTCAGTAAATTCTAAGTTTTTCAGTGCAACTCACTCATATACAATGTACTACACTGTGCATTTCGTCTAATGCGGGTTTTTCAGTAAATTCTAAGTTTTTCAGTGCAACTCACTCATATACAATGTACTACACTGTGCATTTCGTCTAATGCGGGTTTTTCAGTAAATTCTAAGTTTTTCAGTGCAACTCACTCATATACTATGTACTACACTGTGCATTTCGTCTAATGTGGGTTTTTCAGTAAATTCTAAGTTTTTCAGTGCAACTCACTCATATACTATGTACTACACTGTGCATTTCGTCTAATGCGGGTTTTTCAATAAATTCTAAGTTTTTCAGTGCAACTCACTCATATACAATGTACTACACTGTGCATTTCGTCTAATGCGGGTTTTTCAGTAAATTCTAAGTTTTTCAGTGCAACTCACTCATATACAATGTACTACACTGTGCATTTCGTCTAATGCGGGTTTTTCAATAAATTCTAAGTTTTTCAGTGCAACTCACTCATATACAATGTACTACACTGTGCATTTCGTCTAATGCGGGTTTTTTAGTAAATTCTAAGTTTTTCAGTGCAACTCACTCATATACAATGTACTACACTGTGCATTTCGTCTAATGCGGGTTTTTCAGTAAATTCTAAGTTTTTCAGTGCAACTCACTCATATACTATGTACTACACTGTGCATTTCGTCTAATGCGGGTTTTTCAGTAAATTCTAAGTTTTTCAGTGCAACTCACTCATATACAATGTACTACACTATGCATTTCGTCTAATGCGGGTTTTTCAGTAAATTCTAAGTTTTTCAGTGCAACTCACTCATATACAATGTACTACACTGTGCATTTCGTCTAATGCGGGTTTTTCAGTAAATTCTAAGTTTTTCAGTGCAACTCACTCATATACAGTGTACTACACTGTGCATTTCGTCTAATGCGGGTTTTTCAGTAAATTCTAAGTTTTTCAGTGCAACTCACTCATATACTGTGTACTACACTATGCATTTCGTCTAATGCGGGTTTTTCAGTAAATTCTAAGTTTTTAGTGCAACTCACTCATATACAATGTACTACACTGTGCATTTCGTCTAATGCGGGTTTTTCAGTAAATTCTAAGTTTTTCAGTGCAACTCAATCATATACTATGTACTACACTGTGCATTTCGTCTAATGCGGGTTTTTCAGTAAATTCTAAGTTTTTCAGTGCTACTCACTCATATACAATGTACTACACTTTGCATTTCGTCTAATGCGGGTTTTTCAGTAAATTCTAAGTTTTTCAGTGCAACTCACTCATATACTATGTACTACACTGTGCATTTCGTCTAATGCGGGTTTTTCAGTAAATTCTAAGTTTTTCAGTGCAACTCACTCATATACAATGTACTACACTGTGCATTTCGTCTAATGCGGGTTTTTCAGTAAATTCTAAGTTTTTCAGTGCAACTCACTCATATACAATGTACTACACTGTGCATTTCGTCTAATGCGGGTTTTTCAGTAAATTCTAAGTTTTTCAGTGCAACTCACTCATATACTATGTACTACACTGTGCATTTCGTCTAATGCGGGTTTTTCAGTAAATTCTAAGTTTTTCAGTGCAACTCACTCATATACAATATACTACACTGTGCATTTCGTCTAATGCGGGTTTTTCAGTAAATTCTAAGTTTTTCAGTGCAACTCACTCATATACAATGTACTACACTGTGCATTTCGTCTAATGCAGGTTTTTCAGTAAATTCTAACTTTTTAAGTGCAACTCACTTATATACTATGTACTACACTGTGCATTTCCTCTAATGCGGGTTTTTCAGTAAATTCTAAGTTTTTCAGTGCAACTCACTCATATACAATGTACTACACTGTGCATTTCGTCTAATGCGGGTTTTTCAGTAAATTCTAAGTTTTTCAGTGCAACTCACTCATATACAATGTACTACACTGTGCATTTCGTCTAATGCGGGTTTTTCAGTAAATTCTAAGTTTTTCAGTGCAACTCACTCATATACAGTGTACTACACTGTGCATTTCGTCTAATGCGGGTTTTTCAGTAAATTCTAAGTTTTTCAGTGCAACTCACTCATATACTGTGTACTACACTGTGCATTTCGTCTAATGCGGGTTTTTCAGTAAATTCTAAGTTTTTAGTGCAACTCACTCATATACAATGTACTACACTGTGCATTTCGTCTAATGCGGGTTTTTCAGTAAATTCTAAGTTTTTCAATGCAACTCACTCATATACAATGTACTACACTGTGCATTTCGTCTAATGCGGGTTTTTCAGTAAATTCTAAGTTTTTCACTGCAACTCACTCATATACTATGTACTACACTGTGCATTTCGTCTAATGCGGGTTTTTCAGTAAATTCTAAGTTTTTCAGTGCAACTCACTCATATACAATGTACTACACTGTGCATTTCGTCTAATGCGGGTTTTTCAGTAAATTCTAAGTTTTTCAGTGCAACTCACTCATATACTATGTACTACACTGTGCATTTCGTCTAATGCGGGTTTTTCAGTAAATTCTAAGTTTTTCAGTGCAACTCACTCATATACAATGTACTACACTGTGCATTTCGTCTAATGCGGGTTTTTCAGTAAATTCTAAGTTTTTCAGTGCAACTCACTCATATACTATGTACTACACTGTGCATTTCGTCTAATGCGGGTTTTTCAGTAAATTCTAAGTTTTTCAGTGCAACTCACTCATATACAATGTACTACACTTTGCATTTCGTCTAATGCGGGTTTTTCAGTAAATTCTAAGTTTTTCAGTGCAACTCACTCATATACTATGTACTACACTGTGCATTTCGTCTAATGCGGGTTTTTCAGTAAATTCTAAGTTTTTTCAGTGCAACTCACTCATATACAATGTACTACACTGTGCATTTCGTCTAATGCGGGTTTTTCAGTAAATTCTAAGTTTTTCAGTGCAACTCACTCATATACAATGTACTACACTGTGCATTTCGTCTAATGCGGGTTTTTCAGTAAATTCTAAGTTTTTCAGTGCAACTCACTCATATACTATGTACTACACTGTGCATTTCGTCTAATGCGGGTTTTTCAGTAAATTCTAAGATTTTCAGTGCAACTCACTCATATACAATGTACTACAGTGTGCATTTCGTCTAATGCGGGTTTTTCAGTAAATTCTAAGTTTTTCAGTGCAACTCACTCATATACTATGTACTACACTGTGCATTTCGTCTAATGCGGGTTTTTCAGTAAATTCTAAGTTTTTCAGTGCAACTCACTCATATACAATGTACTACACTGTGCATTTCGTCTAATGCGGGTTTTTCAGTAAATTCTAAGTTTTTCAGTGCAACTCACTCATATACAATGTACTACACTGTGCATTTCGTCTAATGCGGGTTTTTCAGTAAATTCTAACTTTTTAAGTGCAACTCACTTATATACTATGTACTACACTGTGCATTTCGTCTAATGCGGGTTTTTCAGTAAATTCTAAGTTTTTCAGTGCAACTCACTCATATACAATGTACTACACTGTGCATTTCGTCTAATGCGGGTTTTTCAGTAAATTCTAAGTTTTTCAGTGCAACTCACTCATATAAAATGTACTACACTGTGCATTTCGTCTAATGCGGGTTTTTCAGTAAATTCTAACTTTTTAAGTGCAACTCACTTATATACTATGTACTACTCTGTGCATTTCGTCTAATGCGGGTTTTTCAGTAAATTCTAAGTTTTTCAGTGCAACTCACTAATATACAATATACTACACTGTGCATTTCGTCTAATGCGGGTTTTTCAGTAAATTCTAAGTTTTTCAGTGCAACTCACTCATATACAATGTACTACACTGTGCATTTCGTCTAATGCGGGTTTTTCAGTAAATTCTAAATTTTTCAGTGCAACTCACTCATATACAATGTACTACACTGTGCATTTCGTCTAATGCGGGTTTTTCAGTAAATTCTAAGTTTTTCAGTGCAACTCACTCATATACTATGTACTACACTGTGCATTTCGTCTAATGCGGGTTTTTCAGTAAATTCTAAGTTTTTCAGTGCAACTCACTCATATACTATGTACTACACTGTGCATTTCGTCTAATGCGGGCTTTTCAATAAATTCTAAGTTTTTCAGTGCAACTCACTCATATACAATGTACTACACTGTGCATTTCGTCTAATGCGGGTTTTTCAGTAAATTCTAAGTTTTTCAGTGCAACTCACTCATATACTATGTACTACACTGTGCATTTCGTCTAATGCGGGTTTTTCAGTAAATTCTAAGTTTTTCAGTGCAACTCACTCATATACAATGTACTACACTGTGCATTTCGTCTAATGCGGGTTTTTTAGTAAATTCTAAGTTTTTCAGTGCAACTCACTCATATACAATGTACTACACTGTGCATTTCATCTAATGCGGGTTTTTCAGTAAATTCTAAGTTTTTCAGTCCAACTCACTCATATACTATGTACTACACTGTGCATTTCTTCTAATGCGGGTTTTTCAGTAAATTCTAAGTTTTTCAGTGCAACTCACTCATATACAATGTACTACACTGTGCATTTCGTCTAATGCGGGTTTTTTAGTAAATTCTAAGTTTTTCAGTGCAACTCACTCATATACTATGTACTACACTGTGCATTTCGTCTAATGCGGGTTTTTTAGTAAATTCTAAGTTTTTCAGTGCAACTCACTCATATACTATGTACTACACTATGCATTTCGTCTAATGCGGGTTTTTCAGTAAATTCTAAGTTTTTCAGTGCAACTCACTCATATACAATGTACTACACTGTGCATTTCGTCTAATGTGGGTTTTTCAGTAAATTCTAAGTTTTTCAGTGCAACTCACTCATATACAATGTACTACACTGTGCATTTCGTCTAATGCGGGTTTTTCAGTAAATTCTAAGTTTTTCAGTGCAACTCACTCATACACTATGTACTACACTGTGCATTTCGTCTAATGCGGGTTTTTCAGTAAATTCTAAGTTTTTCAGTGCAACTCACTCATATACAATGTACTACACTTTGCATTTCGTCTAATGCGGGTTTTTCAGTAAATTCTAAGTTTTTCAGTGCAACTCACTCATATACTATGTACTACACTGTGCATTTCGTCTAATGCGGGTTTTTCAGTAAATTCTAAGTTTTTCAGTGCAACTCACTCATATACAATGTACTACACTGTGCATTTCGTCTAATGCGGGTTTTTCAGTAAATTCTAAGTTTTTCAGTGCAACTCACTCATATACAATGTACTACACTGTGCATTTCGTCTAATGCGGGTTTTTCAGTAAATTCTAAGTTTTTCAGTGCAACTCACTCATATACTATGTACTACACTGTGCATTTCGTCTAATGCGGGTTTTTCAGTAAATTCTAAGATTTTCAGTGCAACTCACTCATATACAATGTACTACAGTGTGCATTTCGTCTAATGCGGGTTTTTCAGTAAATTCTAAGTTTTTCAGTGCAACTCACTCATATACTGTGTACTACACTGTGCATTTCGTCTAATGCGGGTTTTTCAGTAAATTCTAAGTTTTTCAGTGCAACTCACTCATATACTGTGTACTACACTGTGCATTTCGTCTAATGCGGGTTTTTCAGTAAATTCTAAGTTTTTAGTGCAACTCACTCATATACAATGTACTACACTGTGCATTTCGTCTAATGCGGGTTTTTCAGTAAATTCTAAGTTTTTCAGTGCAACTCAATCATATACTATGTACTACACTGTGCATTTCGTCTAATGCGGGTTTTTCAGTAAATTCTAAGTTTTTCAGTGCAACTCACTCATATACAATGTACTACACTTTGCATTTCGTCTAATGCGGGTTTTTCAGTAAATTCTAAGTTTTTCAGTGCAACTCACTCATATACTATGTACTACACTGTGCATTTCGTCTAATGCGGGTTTTTCAGTAAATTCTAAGTTTTTCAGTGCAACTCACTCATATACAATGTACTACACTGTGCATTTCGTCTAATGCGGGTTTTTCAGTAAATTCTAAGTTTTTCAGTGCAACTCACTCATATACAATGTACTACACTGTGCATTTCGTCTAATGCGGGTTTTTCAGTAAATTCTAAGTTTTTCAGTGCAACTCACTCATATACTATGTACTACACTGTGCATTTCGTCTAATGCGGGTTTTTCAGTAAATTCTAAGTTTTTCAGTGCAACTCACTCATATACAATATACTACACTGTGCATTTCGTCTAATGCGGGTTTTTCAGTAAATTCTAAGTTTTTCAGTGCAACTCACTCATATACAATGTACTACACTGTGCATTTCGTCTATTGCAGGTTTTTTAGTAAATTCTAACTTTTTAAGTGCAACTCACTTATATACTATGTACTACACTGAGCATTTCCTCTAATGCGGGTTTTTCAGTAAATTCTAAGTTTTTCAGTGCAACTCACTCATATACAATGTACTACACTGTGCATTTCGTCTAATGCGGGTTTTTCAGTAAATTCTAAGTTTTTCAGTGCAACTCACTCATATACAATGTACTACACTGTGCATTTCGTCTAATGCGGGTTTTTTCAGTAAATTCTAAGTTTTTCAGTGCAACTCACTCATATACAGTGTACTACACTGTGCATTTCGTCTAATGCGGGTTTTTCAGTAAATTCTAAGTTTTTCAGTGCAACTCACTCATATACTGTGTACTACACTGTGCATTTCGTCTAATGCGGGTTTTTCAGTAAATTCTAAGTTTTTAGTGCAACTCACTCATATACAATGTACTACACTGTGCATTTCGTCTAATGCGGGTTTTTCAGTAAATTCTAAGTTTTTCAATGCAACTCACTCATATACAATGTACTACACTGTGCATTTCGTCTAATGCGGGTTTTTCAGTAAATTCTAAGTTTTTCACTGCAACTCACTCATATACTATGTACTACACTGTGCATTTCGTCTAATGCGGGTTTTTCAGTAAATTCTAAGTTTTTCAGTGCAACTCACTCATATACAATGTACTACACTGTGCATTTCGTCTAATGCGGGTTTTTCAGTAAATTCTAAGTTTTTCAGTGCAACTCACTCATATACTATGTACTACACTGTGCATTTCGTCTAATGCGGGTTTTTCAGTAAATTCTAAGTTTTTCAGTGCAACTCACTCATATACAATGTACTACACTGTGCATTTCGTCTAATGCGGGTTTTTCAGTAAATTCTAAGTTTTTCAGTGCAACTCACTCATATACTATGTACTACACTGTGCATTTCGTCTAATGCGGGTTTTTCAGTAAATTCTAAGTTTTTCAGTGCAACTCACTCATATACAATGTACTACACTTTGCATTTCGTCTAATGCGGGTTTTTCAGTAAATTCTAAGTTTTTCAGTGCAACTCACTCATATACTATGTACTACACTGTGCATTTCGTCTAATGCGGGTTTTTCAGTAAATTCTAAGTTTTTCAGTGCAACTCACTCATATACAATGTACTACACTGTGCATTTCGTCTAATGCGGGTTTTTCAGTAAATTCTAAGTTTTTCAGTGCAACTCACTCATATACAATGTACTACACTGTGCATTTCGTCTAATGCGGGTTTTTCAGTAAATTCTAAGTTTTTCAGTGCAACTCACTCATATACAATGTACTACACTGTGCATTTCGTCTAATGCGGGTTTTTCAGTAAATTCTAAGTTTTTCAGTGCAACTCACTCATATACAATGTACTACACTGTGCATTTCGTCTAATGCGGGTTTTTCAGTAAATTCTAAGTTTTTCAGTGCAACTCACTCATATAAAATGTACTACACTGTGCATTTCGTCTAATGCGGGTTTTTCAGTAAATTCTAACTTTTTAAGTGCAACTCACTTATATACTATGTACTACTCTGTGCATTTCGTCTAATGCGGGTTTTTCAGTAAATTCTAAGTTTTTCAGTGCAACTCACTAATATACAATATACTACACTGTGCATTTCGTCTAATGCGGGTTTTTCAGTAAATTCTAAGTTTTTCAGTGCAACTCACTCATATACAATGTACTACACTGTGCATTTCGTCTAATGCGGGTTTTTCAGTAAATTCTAAATTTTTCAGTGCAACTCACTCATATACAATGTACTACACTGTGCATTTCGTCTAATGCGGGTTTTTCAGTAAATTCTAAGTTTTTCAGTGCAACTCACTCATATACTATGTACTACACTGTGCATTTCGTCTAATGCGGGTTTTTCAGTAAATTCTAATTTTTTCATGCAACTCACTCATATACTATGTACTACACTGTGCATTTCGTCTAATGCGGGCTTTTCAATAAATTCTAAGTTTTTCAGTGCAACTCACTCATATACAATGTACTACACTGTGCATTTCGTCTAATGCGGGTTTTTCAGTAAATTCTAAGTTTTTCAGTGCAACTCACTCATATACAGTGTACTACACTGTGCATTTCGTCTAATGCGGGTTTTTCAGTAAATTCTAAGTTTTTCAGTGCAACTCACTCATATACTGTGTACTACACTGTGCATTTCGTCTAATGCGGGTTTTTCAGTAAATTCTAAGTTTTTAGTGCAACTCACTCATATACAATGTACTACACTGTGCATTTCGTCTAATGCGGGTTTTTCAGTAAATTCTAAGTTTTTCAATGCAACTCACTCATATACAATGTACTACACTGTGCATTTCGTCTAATGCGGGTTTTTCAGTAAATTCTAAGTTTTTCACTGCAACTCACTCATATACTATGTACTACACTGTGCATTTCGTCTAATGCGGGTTTTTCAGTAAATTCTAAGTTTTTCAGTGCAACTCACTCATATACAATGTACTACACTGTGCATTTCGTCTAATGCGGGTTTTTCAGTAAATTCTAAGTTTTTCAGTGCAACTCACTCATATACTATGTACTACACTGTGCATTTCGTCTAATGCGGGTTTTTCAGTAAATTCTAAGTTTTTCAGTGCAACTCACTCATATACAATGTACTACACTGTGCATTTCGTCTAATGCGGGTTTTTCAGTAAATTCTAAGTTTTTCAGTGCAACTCACTCATATACTATGTACTACACTGTGCATTTCGTCTAATGCGGGTTTTTCAGTAAATTCTAAGTTTTTCAGTGCAACTCACTCATATACAATGTACTACACTTTGCATTTCGTCTAATGCGGGTTTTTCAGTAAATTCTAAGTTTTTCAGTGCAACTCACTCATATACTATGTACTACACTGTGCATTTCGTCTAATGCGGGTTTTTCAGTAAATTCTAAGTTTTTCAGTGCAACTCACTCATATACAATGTACTACACTGTGCATTTCGTCTAATGCGGGTTTTTCAGTAAATTCTAAGTTTTTCAGTGCAACTCACTCATATACAATGTACTACACTGTGCATTTCGTCTAATGCGGGTTTTTCAGTAAATTCTAAGTTTTTCAGTGCAACTCACTCATATACAATGTACTACACTGTGCATTTCGTCTAATGCGGGTTTTTCAGTAAATTCTAAGTTTTTCAGTGCAACTCACTCATATACAATGTACTACACTGTGCATTTCGTCTAATGCGGGTTTTTCAGTAAATTCTAAGTTTTTCAGTGCAACTCACTCATATAAAATGTACTACACTGTGCATTTCGTCTAATGCGGGTTTTTCAGTAAATTCTAACTTTTTAAGTGCAACTCACTTATATACTATGTACTACTCTGTGCATTTCGTCTAATGCGGGTTTTTCAGTAAATTCTAAGTTTTTCAGTGCAACTCACTAATATACAATATACTACACTGTGCATTTCGTCTAATGCGGGTTTTTCAGTAAATTCTAAGTTTTTCAGTGCAACTCACTCATATACAATGTACTACACTGTGCATTTCGTCTAATGCGGGTTTTTCAGTAAATTCTAAATTTTTCAGTGCAACTCACTCATATACAATGTACTACACTGTGCATTTCGTCTAATGCGGGTTTTTCAGTAAATTCTAAGTTTTTCAGTGCAACTCACTCATATACTATGTACTACACTGTGCATTTCGTCTAATGCGGGTTTTTCAGTAAATTCTAATTTTTTCATGCAACTCACTCATATACTATGTACTACACTGTGCATTTCGTCTAATGCGGGCTTTTCAATAAATTCTAAGTTTTTCAGTGCAACTCACTCATATACAATGTACTACACTGTGCATTTCGTCTAATGCGGGTTTTTCAGTAAATTCTAAGTTTTTCAGTGCAACTCACTCATATACTATGTACTACACTGTGCATTTCGTCTAATGCGGGTTTTTCAGTAAATTCTAAGTTTTTCAGTGCAACTCACTCATATACAATGTACTACACTGTGCATTTCGTCTAATGCGGGTTTTTTAGTAAATTCTAAGTTTTTCAGTGCAACTCACTCATATACAATGTACTACACTGTGCATTTCATCTAATGCGGGTTTTTCAGTAAATTCTAAGTTTTTCAGTGCAACTCACTCATATACTATGTACTACACTGTGCATTTCGTCTAATGCGGGTTTTTCAGTAAATTCTAAGTTTTTCAGTGCAACTCACTCATATACAATGTACTACACTGTGCATTTCGTCTAATGCGGGTTTTTCAGTAAATTCTAAGTTTTTCAGTGCAACTCACTCATATACTATGTACTACACTGTGCATTTCTTCTAATGCGGGTTTTTCAGTAAATTCTAAATTTTTCAGTGCAACTCACTCATATACAATGTACTACACTGTGCATTTCGTCTAATGTGGGTTTTTCAGTAAATTCTAAGTTTTTCAGTGCAACTCACTCATATACAATGTACTACACTGTGCATTTCGTCTAATGCGGGTTTTTCAGTAAATTCTAACTTTTTAAGTGCAACTCACTTATATACTATGTACTACACTGTGCATTTCCTCTAATGCGGGTTTTTCAGTAAATTCTAAGTTTTTCAGTGCAACTCACTCATATACAATGTACTACACTGTGCATTTCGTCTAATGCGGGTTTTTCAGTAAATTCTAAGTTTTTCAGTGCAACTCACTCATATACAATGTACTACACTGTGCATTTCGTCTAATGCGGGTTTTTCAGTAAATTCTAACTTTTTAAGTGCAACTCACTTATATACTATGTACTACTCTGTGCATTTCGTCTAATGCGGGTTTTTCAGTAAATTCTAAGTTTTTCAGTGCAACTCACTCATAGACAATGTACTACACTGTGCATTTCGTCTAATGCGGGTTTTTCAGTAAATTCTAAGTTTTTCAGTGCAACTCACTCATATACAATGTACTACACTGTGCATTTCGTCTAATGCCGGTTTTTCAGTAAATTCTAAGTTTTTCAGTGCAACTCACTCATATACAATGAACTACACTGTGCATTTCGTCTAATGCGGGTTTTTCAGTAAATTCTAAGTTTTTCAGTGCAACTCACTCATATACTATGTACTACACTGTGCATTTCGTCTAATGCGGGTTTTTCAGTAAATTCTAAGTTTTTCAGTGCAACTCACTCATATACTATGTACTACACTGTGCATTTCGTCTAATGCGGGTTTTTCAATAAATTCTAAGTTTTTCAGTGCAACTCACTCATATACAATGTACTACACTGTGCATTTCGTCTAATGCGGGTTTTTCAGTAAATTCTAAGTTTTTCAGTGCAACTCACTCATATACTATGTACTACACTGTGCATTTCGTCTAATGCGGGTTTTTCAATAAATTCTAAGTTTTTCAGTGCAACTCACTCATATACAATGTACTACACTGTGCATTTCGTCTAATGCGGGTTTTTCAGTAAATTCTAAGTTTTTCAGTGCAACTCACTCATATACTATGTACTACACTGTGCATTTCGTCTAATGCAGGTTTTTCAATAAATTCTAAGTTTTTCAGTGCAACTCACTCATATATAATGTACTACACTGTGCATTTCGTCTAATGCGGGTTTTTCAGTAAAATTCTAAGTTTTTCAGTGCAACTCACTCATATACAATGTACTACACTGTGCATTTCGTCTAATGCGGGTTTTTCAGTAAATTCTAAGTTTTTCAGTGCAACTCACTCATATGCTATGTACTACACTGTGCATTTCGTCTAATGCGGGTTTTTCAGTAAATTCTAAGTTTTTCAGTGCAACTCACTTATATACTATGTACTACACTGTGCATTTCCTCTAATGCGGGTTTTTCAGTAAATTCTAAGGTTTTTCAGTGCAACTCACTCATATACAATGTACTACACTGTGCATTTCGTCTAATGCGGGGTTTTTCAGTAAATTCTAAGTTTTTCAGTGCAACTCACTCATATACTATGTACTACACTGTGCATTTCGTCTAATGCGGGTTTTTCAGTAAATTCTAAGTTTTTCAGTGCAACTCACTCATATACAATGTACTACACTATGCATTTCGTCTAATGAGGGTTTTTCAGTAAATTCTAAGTTTTTCAGTGCAACTCACTCATATACAATGTACTACACTGTGCATTTCGTCTAATGCGGGTTTTTCAGTAAATTCTAAGTTTTTCAGTGCAACTCACTCATATACAGTGTACTACACTGTGCATTTCGTCTAATGCGGGTTTTTCAGTAAATTCTAAGTTTTTCAGTGCAACTCACTCATATACTGTGTACTACACTGTGCATTTCGTCTAATGCGGGTTTTTCAGTAAATTCTAAGGTTTTTAGTGCAACTCACTCATATACAATGTACTACTCTGTGCATTTCGTCTAATGCGGGTTTTTCAGTAAATTCTAAGTTTTTTCAATGCAACTCACTCATATACAATGTACTACACTGTGCATTTCGTCTAATGCGGGTTTTTCAGTAAATTCTAAGTTTTTCACTGCAACTCACTCATTATACTATGTACTACACTGTGCATTTCGTCTAATGCGGGGTTTTTCAGTAAATTCTAAGTTTTTCAGTGCAACTCACTCATATACAATGTACTACACTGTGCATTTCGTCTAATGCGGGTTTTTCAGTAAATTCTAAGTTTTTCAGTGCAACTCACTCATATGCTATGTACTACACTGTGCATTTCGTCTAATGCGGGTTTTTCAGTAAATTCTAAGTTTTTCAGTGCAACTCACTCATATACAATGTACTACACTGTGCATTTCGTCTAATGCGGGTTTTTCAGTAAATTCTAAGTTTTTCAGTGCAACTCACTCATATACTATGTACTACACTGTGCATTTCGTCTAATGCGGGTTTTTCAGTAAATTCTAAGTTTTTCAGTGCAACTCACTCATATACAATGTACTACACTTTGCATTTCGTCTAATGCGGGTTTTTCAGTAAATTCTAAGTTTTTCAGTGCAACTCACTCATATACTATGTACTACACTGTGCATTTCGTCTAATGCGGGTTTTTCAGTAAATTCTAACTTTTTCAGTGCAACTCACTCATATACAATGTACTACACTGTGCATTTCGTCTAATGCGGGTTTTTCAGTAAATTCTAAGTTTTTCAGTGCAACTCACTCATATACTATGTACTACACTGTGCATTTCGTCTAATGCGGGTTTTTCAATAAATTCTAAGTTTTTCAGTGCAACTCACTCATATACAATGTACTACACTGTGCATTTCGTCTAATGCGGGTTTTTCAGTAAATTCTAAGTTTTTCAGTGCAACTCACTCATATACTATGTACTACACTGTGCATTTCGTCTAATGCAGGTTTTTCAATAAATTCTAAGTTTTTCAGTGCAACTCACTCATATATAATGTACTACACTGTGCATTTCGTCTAATGCGGGTTTTTCAGTAAATTCTAAGTTTTTCAGTGCAACTCACTCATATACAATGTACTACACTGTGCATTTCGTCTAATGCGGGTTTTTCAGTAAATTCTAAGTTTTTCAGTGCAACTCACTCATATGCTATGTACTACACTGTGCATTTCGTCTAATGCGGGTTTTTCAGTAAATTCTAAGTTTTTCAGTGCAACTCACTTATATACTATGTACTACACTGTGCATTTCCTCTAATGCGGGTTTATCAGTAAATTCTAAGTTTTTCAGTGCAACTCACTCATATACAATGTACTACACTGTGCATTTCGTCTAATGCGGGTTTTTCAGTAAATTCTAAGTTTTTCAGTGCAACTCACTCATATACTATGTACTTACACTGTGCATTTCGTCTAATGCGGGTTTTTCAGTAAATTCTAAGTTTTTCAGTGCAACTCACTCATATACTATGTACTACACTGTGCATTTCGTCTAATGCGGGTTTTTCAGTAAATTCTACAGTTTTTCAGTGCAACTCACTCATATACAATGTACTACACTTTGCATTTCGTCTAATGCGGGTTTTTCAGTTAATTTTAAGTTTTTCAGTGCAACTCACTCATATACTATGTACTACACTGTGCATTTCGTCTAATGCGGGTTTTTCAGTAAATTCTAACTTTTTCAGTGCAACTCACTCATATACAATGTACTACACTGTGCATTTCGTCTAATGCGGGTTTTTCAGTAAATTCTAAGTTTTTCAGTGCAACTCACTCATATACAATGTACTACCACTGTGCATTTCGTCTAATGCGGGTTTTTCAGTAAATTCTAAAGTTTTTCAGTGCAACTCACTCATATACTATGTACTACACTGTGCATTTCGTCTAATGCGGGGTTTTTCAGTAAATTCTAAGTTTTTCAGTGCAACTCACTCATATACAATGTACTACACTTTGCATTTCATCTAATGCGGGTTTTTCAGTAAATTCTAAGTTTTTCAGTGCAACTCACTCATATACTATGTACTACACTGTGCATTTCGTCTAATGCGGGTTTTCAGTAAATTCTAACTTTTTCAGTGCAACTCACTCATATACAATGTACTACACTGTGCATTTCGTCTAATGCGGGTTTTTCAGTAAATTCTAAGTTTTTCAGTGCAACTCACTCATATACAATGTACTACACTTTGCATTTCGTCTAATGCGGGTTTTTCAGTAAATTCTAAGTTTTTCAGTGCAACTCACTCATATACAATGTACTACACTTTGCATTTCGTCTAATGCGGGTTTTCAGTAAATTCTAAGTTTTTCAGTGCAACTCACTCATATACTATGTACTACACTGTGCATTTCGTCTAATGCGGGTTTTTCAGTAAATTCTAAGTTTTTCAGTGCAACTCACTCATATACAATGTACTACACTGTGCATTTCGTCAAATGCGGGTTTTTCAGTAAATTCTAAGTTTTTTCAGTGCAACTCACTCTTATAAAATGTACTACACTGTGCATTTCGTCTAATGCGGGTTTTCAGTAAATTCTAACTTTTTAAGTGCAACTCACTTATATACTATGTACTACTCTGTGCATTTCGTCTAATGCGGGTTTTTCAGTAAATTCTAAGTTTTTCAGTGCAACTCACTAATATACAATATACTACACTGTGCATTTCGTCTAATGCGGGTTTTTCAGTAAATTCTAAGTTTTTCAGTGCAACTCACTCATATACAATGTACTACACTGTGCATTTCGTCTAATGCGGGTTTTTCAGTAAATTCTAAATTTTTTCAGTGCAACTCACTCATATACAATGTACTACACTGTGCATTTCGTCTAATGCGGGTTTTTCAGTAAATTCTAAGTTTTTCAGTGCAACTCACTCATATACTATGTACTACACTGTGCATTTTCGTCTAATGCGGGTTTTTCAGTAAATTCTAAGTTTTTCAGTGCAACTCACTCAGTATACTATGTACTACACTGTGCATTTCGTCTAATGCGGGCTTTTCAATAAATTCTAAGTTTTTCAGTGCAACTCACTCATATACAATGTACTACACACTGTGCATTTCGTCTAATGCGGGTTTTTCAGTAAATTCTAAGTTTTTCAGTGCAACTCACTCATATACTATGTACTACACTGTGCATTTCGTCTAATGCGGGTTTTTCAGTAAATTCTAAGTTTTTCAGTGCAACTCACTCATATACAATGTACTCACACTGTGCATTTCGTCTAATGCGGGTTTTTTAGTAAATTCTAAGTTTTTCAGTGCAACTCACTCATATACAATGTACTACACTGTGCATTTCATCTAATGCGGGTTTTTCAGTAAATTCTAAGTTTTTCAGTGCAACTCACTCAGTATACTATGTACTACACTGTGCATTTCGTCTAATGCGGGGTTTTTCAGTAAATTCTAAGTTTTTCAGTGCAACTCACTCATATACAATGTACTACACTGTGCATTTCGTCTAATGCGGGTTTTTTAGTAAATTCTAAGTTTGTTCCAGTGCAACTCACTCATGATACTATGTACTACACTGTGCATTTCTTCTAATGCGGGTTTTTCAGTAAATTCTAAGTTTTTCAGTGCAACTCACTCATATACAATGTACTACACTGTGCATTTCGTCTAATGTGGGTTTTTCAGTAAATTCTAAGTTTTTCAGTGCAACTCACTCATATACAATGTACTACACTGTGCATTTCGTCTAATGCGGGTTTTTCAGTAAATTCTAACTTTTTAAGTGCAACTCACTTATATACTATGTACTACACTGTGCATTTCCTCTAATGCGGGTTTTTCAGTAAATTCTAAGTTTTTCAGTGCAACTCACTCATATACAATGTACTACACTGTGCATTTCGTCTAATGCGGGTTTTTCAGTAAATTCTAAGTTTTTCAGTGCAACTCACTCATATACAATGTACTACACTGTGCATTTCGTCTAATGCGGGTTTTTCAGTAAATTCTAACTTTTTAAGTGCAACTCACTTATATACTATGTTCTACTCTGTGCATTTCGTCTAATGCGGGTTTTTCAGTAAATTCTAAGTTTTTCAGTGCAACTCACTCATAGACAATGTACTACACTGTGCATTTCGTCTAATGCGGGTTTTTCAGTAAAATTCTAAGTTTTTCAGTGCAACTCACTCATATACAATGTACTCACACTGTGCATTTCGTCTAATGCGGGTTTTTCAGTAAATTCTAAGTTTTTCAGTGCAACTCACTCATATACAATGAACTACACTGTGCATTTCGTCTAATGCGGGTTTTTCAGTAAATTCTAAGTTTTTCAGTGCAACTCACTCATATACTATGTACTACACTGTGCATTTCGTCTAATGCGGGTTTTTCAGTAAATTCTAAGTTTTTCAGTGCAACTCACTCATATACTATGTACTACACTGTGCATTTCGTCTAATGCGGGTTTTTCAATAAATTCTAAGTTTTTCAGTGCAACTCACTCATATACAATGTACTACACTGTGCATTTCGTCTAATGCGGGTTTTTCAGTAAATTCTAAGTTTTTCAGTGCAACTCACTCATATACTATGTACTACACTGTGCATTTCGTCTAATGCGGGTTTTTCAATAAATTCTAAGTTTTTCAGTGCAACTCACTCATATACAATGTACTACACTGTGCATTTCGTCTAATGCGGGTTTTTTCAGTAAATTCTAAGTTTTTCAGTGCAACTCACTCAGTATACTATGTACTACACTGTGCATTTCGTCTAATGCAGGGTTTTTCAATAAATTCTAAGTTTTTCAGTGCAACTCACTCATATATAATGTACTACACTGTGCATTTCGTCTAATGCGGGTTTTTTCAGTAAATTCTAAGTTTTTCAGTGCAACTCACTCATATACAATGTACTACACTGTGCATTTCGTCTAATGCGGGTTTTTCAGTAAATTCTAAGTTTTTCAGTGCAACTCACTCATATGCTATGTACTACACTGTGCATTTCGTCTAATGCGGGTTTTCAGTAAATTCTAAGTTTTTCAGTGCAACTCACTTATATACTATGTACTACACTGTGCATTTCGTCTAATGCGGGGTTTTTCAGTAAATTCTAAGTTTTTCAGTGCAACTCACTCATATACAATGTACTACACTGTGCATTTCGTCTAATGCGGGTTTTTTCAGTAAATTCTAAGTTTTTCAGTGCAACTCACTCATATACTATGTACTACACTGTGCATTTCGTCTAATGCGGGTTTTTCAGTAAATTCTAAGTTTTTCAGTGCAACTCACTCATATACAGTGTACTACACTGTGCATTTCGTCTAATGCGGGTTTTTCAGTAAATTCTAAGTTTTTCAGTGCAACTCACTCAGTATACTGTGTACTACACTGTGCATTTCGTCTAATGCGGGTTTTTCAGTAAATTCTAAGTTTTTAGTGCAACTCACTCATATACAATGTACTACTCTGTGCATTTCGTCTAATGCGGGTTTTTCAGTAAATTCTAAGTTTTTCAATGCAACTCACTCATATACAATGTACTACACTGTGCATTTCGTCTAATGCGGGTTTTTCAGTAAATTCTAAGTTTTTCACTGCAACTCACTCATATACTATGTACCTACACTGTGCATTTCGTCTAATGCGGGTTTTTCAGTAAATTCTAAGTTTTTCAGTGCAACTCACTCATATACAATGTACTACACTGTGCATTTCGTCTAATGCGGGTTTTTCAGTAAATTCTAAGTTTTTCAGTGCAACTCACTCATATACTATGTACTACACTGTGCATTTCGTCTAATGCGGGTTTTTCAGTAAATTCTATGTTTTTCAGTGCAACTCACTCAGTATACAATGTACTACACTGTGCATTTCGTCTAATGCGGGGTTTTTCAGTAAATTCTAAGTTTTTCAGTGCAACTCACTCATATACTATGTACTACACTGTGCATTTCGTCTAATGCGGGTTTTTCAGTAAATTCTAAGTTTTTCAGTGCCAACTCACTCATATACAATGTACTACACTTTGCATTTCGTCTAATGCGGGTTTTTCAGTAAATTCTAAGTTTTTCAGTGCAACTCACTCATATACTATGTACTACACTGTGCATTTCGTCTAATGCGGGTTTTTCAGTAAATTCTAACTTTTTCAGTGCAACTCACTCATATACAATGTACTACACTGTGCATTTCGTCTAATGCGGGTTTTTCAGTAAATTCTAAGTTTTTCAGTGCAACTCACTCATATACTATGTACTACACTGTGCATTTTGTCTAATGCGGGTTTTTCAATAAATTCTAAGTTTTTCAGTGCAACTCACTCATATACAATGTACTACTCTGTGCATTTCGTCTAATGCGGGTTTTTCAGTAAATTCTAAGTTTTTCAGTGCAACTCACTCATATACTATGTACTACACTGTGCATTTCGTCTAATGCAGGTTTTTCAATAAATTCTAAGTTTTTCAGTGCAACTCACTCATATATAATGTACTACACTGTGCATTTCGTCTAATGCGGGTTTTTCAGTAAATTCTAAGTTTTTCAGTGCAACTCACTCATATACAATGTACTACACTGTGCATTTCGTCTAATGCGGGTTTTTCAGTAAATTCTAAGTTTTTCAGTGCAACTCACTCATATGCTATGTACTACACTGTGCATTTCGTCTAATGCGGGGTTTTTCAGTAAATTCTAAGTTTTTCAGTGCAACTCACTTATATACTATGTACTACACTGTGCATTTCCTCTAATGCGGGTTTTTCAGTAAATTCTAAGTTTTTCAGTGCAACTCACTCATATACAATGTACTACACTGTGCATTTCGTCTAATGCGGGTTTTTCAGTAAATTCTAAGTTTTTCAGTGCAACTCACTCATATACTATGTACTACACTGTGCATTTCGTCTAATGCGGGTTTTTCAGTAAATTCTAAGTTTTTCAGTGCAACTCACTCATATACTATGTACTACAACTGTGCATTTCGTCTAATGCGGGTTTTTCAGTAAATTCTAAGTTTTTCAGTGCAACTCACCTCATATACAATGTACTACACTTTGCATTTCGTCTAATGCGGGGTTTTTCCAGTTAATTCTAAGTTTTTTCAGTGCAACTCACTCATATACTATGTACTACACTGTGCATTTCGTCTAGATGCGGGTTTTTCAGTAAATTCTAACTTTTTCATGCAACTCACTCATATACAATGTACTACACTGTGCATTTCGTCTAATGCGGGTTTTTCAGTAAATTCTAAGTTTTTCAGTGCAACTCACTCTCATATACAATGTACTACACTGTGCATTTCGTCTAATGCGGGTTTTTCAGTAAATTCTAAGTTTTTCAGTGCAACTCACTCATATACTATGTACTACACTGTGCATTTCGTCTAATGCGGGTTTTTCAGTAAATTCTAAGTTTTTCAGTGCAACTCACTCATATACAATGTACTACACTTTGCATTTCGTCTAATGCGGGTTTTTCAGTAAATTCTAAGTTTTTCAGTGCAACTCACTCATATACTATGTACTACACTGTGCATTTCGTCTAATGCGGGTTTTCAGTAAATTCTAACTTTTTCAGTGCAACTCACTCATATACAATGTACTACACTGTGCATTTCGTCTAATGCGGTTTTTCAGTAAATTCTAAGTTTTTCAGTGCAACTCACTCATATACAATGTACTACAACTTTGCATTTCGTCTAATGCGGGTTTTTCAGTAAATTCTAAGTTTTTCAGTGCAACTCACTCATATACAATGTACTACACTTTGCATTTCGTCTAATGCGGGTTTTTCAGTAAATTCTAAGTTTTTCAGTGCAACTCACTCATATACTATGTACTACACTGTGCATTCGTCTAATGCGGGTTTTTCAGTAAATTCTAAGTTTTTCAGTGCAACTCACTCATATACAATGTACTACACTGTGCATTTCGTCTAATGCGGGTTTTTCAGTAAATTCTAACTTTTTAAGTGCAACTCACTTATATACTATGTACTACACTGTGCATTTCGTCTAATGCGGGTTTTTCAGTAAATTCTAAGTTTTTCAGTGCAACTCACTCATATACAATGTACTACACTGTGCATTTCGTCTAATGCGGGTTTTTCAGTAAATTCTAAGTTTTTCAGTGCAACTCACTCATATAAAATGTACTACACTGTGCATTTCGTCTAATGCGCGGTTTTTCAGTAAATTCTAACTTTTTAAGTGCAACTCACTTATATACTATGTACTACTCTGTGCATTTCGTCTAATGCGGGTTTTTCAGTAAATTCTAAGTTTTCAGTGCAACTCACTAATATACAATATACTACACTGTGCATTTCGTCTAATGCGGGTTTTTCAGTAAATTCTAAGTTTTTCAGTGCAACTCACTCATATACAATGTACGTACACTGTGCATTTCGTCTAATGCGGGTTTTTCAGTAAATTCTAAGTTTTTCAGTGCAACTCACTCATATACAATGTACTACACTGTGCATTTCGTCTAATGCGGGTTTTTCAGTAAATTCTAAGTTTTCAGTGCAACTCACTCATATACTATGTACTACACTGTGCATTTCGTCTAATGCGGGTTTTTCAGTAAATTCTAACTTTTTAAGTGCAACTCACTTATATACTATGTACTACACTGTGCATTTCGTCTAATGCGGGTTTTTCAGTAAATTCTAAGTTTTTCAGTGCAACTCACTCATATACAATGTACTACACTGTGCATTTCGTCTAATGCGGGTTTTTCAGTAAATTCTAAGTTTTTCAGTGCAACTCACTCATATAAAATGTACTACACTGTGCATTTCGTCTAATGCGGGTTTTTCAGTAAATTCTAACTTTTTAAGTGCAACTCACTTATATACTATGTACTACTCTGTGCATTTCGTCTAATGCGGGTTTTTTCAGTAAATTCTAAGTTTTTCAGTGCAACTCACTAATATACAATATACTACACTGTGCATTTCGTCTAATGCGGGTTTTTCAGTAAATTCTAAGTTTTTCAGTGCAACTCACTCATATACAATGTACTACACTGTGCATTTCGTCTAATGCGGGTTTTTCAGTAAATTCTAAGTTTTTCAGTGCAACTCACTCATGATACTATGTACTACACTGTGCATTTCGTCTAATGCGGGTTTTTCAGTAAATTCTAAGTTTTTCAGTGCAACTCACTCATATACTATGTACTACACTGGTGCATTTCGTCTAATGCGGGTTTTTCAGTAAATTCTAACTTTTTCAGTGCAACTCACTCATATACAATGTACTACACTGTGCATTTCGTCTAATGCGGGTTTTTCAGTAAATTCTAAGTTTTTTCAGTGCAACTCACTCATATACAATGTACTACACTGTGCATTTCGTCTAATGCGGGTTTTTCAGTAAATTCTAAGTTTTTCAGTGCAACTCACTCATATACTATGTACCTACACTGTGCATTTCGTCTAATGCGGGTTTTTCAGTAAATTCTAAGTTTTTCAGTGCAACTCACTCATATACAATGTACTACACTTTGCATTTCGTCTAATGCGGGTTTTTCAGTAAATTCTAAGTTTTTCCAGTGCAACTCACTCATATACTATGTACTCACACTGTGCATTTCGTCTAATGCGGGTTTTTCAGTAAATTCTAAGTTTTCAGTGCAACTCACTCATATAACAATGTACTACACTGTGCATTTCGTCTAATGCGGGTTTTTCAGTAAATTCTAAGTTTTTCAGTGCAACTCACTCATATACAATGTACTACACTGAGCATTTCGTCTAATGCGGGTTTTTTCAGTAAATTCTAACTTTTTAAGTGCAACTCACTTATATACTATGTACCTACACTGTGCATTTCGTCTAATGCGGGTTTTTCAGTAAATTCTAAGTTTTTCAGTGCAACTCACTCATCTATACAATGTACTACACTGTGCATTTCGTCTAATGCGGGTTTTTCAGTAAATTCTAAGTTTTTCAGTGCAACTCACTCATATAAAATGTACTACACTGTGCATTTCGTCTAATGCGGGTTTTTCAGTAAATTCTAACTTTTTAAGTGCAACTCACTTAGATACTATGTACTACTCTGTGCATTTCGTCTAATGCGGGTTTTTCAGTAAATTCTAAGTTTTTCAGTGCAACTCACTAATATACAATATACTACACTGTGCATTTCGTCTAATGCGGGTTTTTCAGTAAATTCTAAGTTTTTCAGTGCAACTCAATCTTATACAATGTACTACACAGTGCATTTCGTCTAATGCGGGTTTTTCAGTAAATTCTAAGTTTTTCAGTGCAACTCACTCATATACAATGTACTACACTGTGCATTTCGTCTAATGCGGGTTTTTCAGTAAATTCTAAGTTTTTCAGTGCAACTCACTCATATACTATGTACTACACTGTGCATTTCGTCTAATGCGGGTTTTTCAGTAAATTCTAACTTTTTAAGTGCAACTCACTTATATACTATGTACTACACTGTGCATTTCGTCTAATGCGGGTTTTTCAGTAAATTCTAAGTTTTTCAGTGCAACTCACTCATATACAATGTACTACACTGTGCATTTCGTCTAATGCGGGTTTTTCAGTAAATTCTAAGTTTTTCAGTGCAACTCACTCATATAAAATGTACTACACTGTGCATTTCGTCTAATGCGGGTTTTTCAGTAAATTCTAACTTTTTAAGTGCAACTCACTTATATACTATGTACTACTCTGTGCATTTCGTCTAATGCGGGTTTTTCAGTAAATTCTAAGTTTTTCAGTGCAACTCACTAATATACAATATACTACACTGTGCATTTCGTCTAATGCGGGTTTTTCAGTAAATTCTAAGTTTTTCAGTGCAACTCAATCTTATACAATGTACTACACTGTGCATTTCGTCTAATGCGGGTTTTTCAGTAAATTCTAAGTTTTTCAGTGCAACTCACTCATATACAATGTACTACACTGTGCATTTCGTCTAATGCGGGTTTTTCAGTAAATTCTAAGTTTTTCAGTGCAACTCACTCATATACTATGTACTACACTGTGCATTTCGTCTAATGCGGGTTTTTCAGTAAATTCTAACTTTTTAAGTGCAACTCACTTATATACTATGTACTACACTGTGCATTTCGTCTAATGCGGGTTTTTCAGTAAATTCTAAGTTTTTCAGTGCAACTCACTCATATACAATGTACTACACTGTGCATTTCGTCTAATGCGGGTTTTTCAGTAAATTCTAAGTTTTTCAGTGCAACTCACTCATATAAAATGTACTACACTGTGCATTTCGTCTAATGCGGGTTTTTCAGTAAATTCTAACTTTTTAAGTGCAATTCACTTATATACTATGTACTACTCTGTGCATTTCGTCTAATGCCGGTTTTTCAGTAAATTCTAAGTTTTTCAGTGCAACTCACTCATATACTATGTACTACACTGTGCATTTCGTCTAATGCGGGTTTTTCAATAAATTCTAAGTTTTTCAGTGCAACTCACTCATATACAATGTACTACACTGTGCATTTCGTCTAATGCGGGTTTTTCAGTAAATTCTAAGTTTTTCAGTGAAACTCACTCATATACTATGTACTACACTGTGCATTTCGTCTAATGCAGGTTTTTCAATAAATTCTAAGTTTTTCAGTGCAACTCACTCATATATAATGTACTACACTGTGCATTTCGTCTAATGCGGGTTTTTCAGTAAATTCTAAGTTTTTCAGTGCAACTCACTCATATACAATGTACTACACTGTGCATTTCGTCTAATGCGGGTTTTTCAGTAAATTCTAAGTTTTTCAGTGCAACTCACTCATATGCTATGTACTACACTGTGCATTTCGTCTAATGCGGGTTTTTCAGTAAATTCTAAGTTTTTCAGTGCAACTCACTTATATACTATGTACTACACTGTGCATTTCCTCTAATGCGGGTTTTTCAGTAAATTCTAAGTTTTTCAGTGCAACTCACTCATATACAATGTACTACACTGTGCATTTCGTCTAATGCGGGTTTTTCAGTAAATTCTAAGTTTTTCAGTGCAACTCACTCATATACTATGTACTACACTGTGCATTTCGTCTAATGCGGGTTTTTCAGTAAATTCTAAGTTTTTCAGTGCAACTCACTCATATACAATGTACTACACTATGCATTTCGTCTAATGAGGGTTTTTCAGTAAATTCTAAGTTTTTCAGTGCAACTCACTCATATACAATGTACTACACTGTGCATTTCGTCTAATGCGGGTTTTTCAGTAAATTCTAAGTTTTTCACTGCAACTCAGTCATATACTATGTACTACACTGTGCATTTCGTCTAATGCGGGTTTTTCAGTAAATTCTAAGTTTTTCAGTGCAACTCACTCACATACAATGTACTACACTGTGCATTTCGTCTAATGCGGGTTTTTCAGTAAATTCTAAGTTTTTCAGTGCAACTCACTCATATACTATGTACTACACTGTGCATTTCGTCTAATGCGGGTTTTTCAGTAAATTCTAAGTTTTTCAGTGCAACTCACTCATATACAATGTACTACACTGTGCATTTCGTCTAATGCGGGTTTTTCAGTAAATTCTAAGTTTTTCAGTGCAACTCACTCATATACTATGTACTAAACTGTGCATTTCGTCTAATGCGGGTTTTTCAGTAAATTCTAAGTTTTTCAGTGCAACTCACTCATATACAATGTACTACACTTTGCATTTCGTCTAATGCGGGTTTTTCAGTAAATTCTAAGTTTTTCAGTGCAACTCACTCATATACTATGTACTACACTGTGCATTTCGTCTAATGCGGGTTTTTCAGTAAATTCTAACTTTTTCAGTGCAACTCACTCATATACAATGTACTACACTGTGCATTTCGTCTAATGCGGGTTTTTCAGTAAATTCTAAGTTTTTCAGTGCAACTCACTCATATACAATGTACTACACTGTGCATTTCGTCTAATGCGGGTTTTTCAGTAAATTCTAAGTTTTTCAGTGCAACTCACTCATATACTATGTACTACACTGTGCATTTCGTCTAATGCGGGTTTTTCAGTAAATTCTAAGTTTTTCAGTGCAACTCACTCATATACAATGTACTACACTTTGCATTTCGTCTAATGCGGGTTTTTCAGTAAATTCTAAGTTTTTCAGTGCAACTCACTCATATACTATTGTACTACACTGTGCATTTCGTCTAATGCGGGTTTTTCAGTAAATTCTAAGTTTTTCAGTGCAACTCACTCATATACAATGTACTACACTGTGCATTTCGTCTAATGCGGGTTTTTCAGTAAATTCTAAGTTTTTCAGTGCAACTCACTCATATACAATGTACTACACTGTGCATTTCGTCTAATGCGGGTTTTTCAGTAAATTCTAACTTTTTAAGTGCAACTCACTTATATACTATGTACTACACTGTGCATTTCGTCTAATGCGGGTTTTTCAGTAAATTCTTTCAGTGCAACTCACTCATATACAATGTACTACACTGTGTATTTCGTCTAATGCGGGTTTTTCAGTAAATTCTAAGTTTTTCAGTGCAACTCACTCATATACTATGTACTACACTGTGCATTTCGTCTAATGCGGGTTTTTCAGTAAATTCTAAGTTTTTCAGTGCAACTCACTCATATACAATGTACTACACTGTGCATTTCGTCTAATGCGGGTTTTTCAGTAAATTCTAAGTTTTTCAGTGCAACTCACTCATATACAATGTACTACACTGTGCATTTCGTCTAATGCGGGTTTTTCAGTAAATTCTAAGTTTTTCAGTGCAACTCACTCATATACTATGTACTACACTGTGCATTTCGTCTAATGCGGGTTTTTCAGTAAATTCTAAGTTTTTCAGTGCAACTCACTCATATACTATGTACTACACTGTGCATTTCGTCTAATGGGGGTTTTTCAATAAATTCTAAGTTTTTCAGTGCAACTCACTCATATACAATGTACTACACTGTGCATTTCGTCTAATGCGGGTTTTTCAGTAAATTCTAAGTTTTTCAGTGCAACTCACTCATATACTATGTACTACACTGTGCATTTTGTCTAATGCGGGTTTTTCAGTAAATTCTAAGTTTTTCAGTGCAACTCACTCATATACTATGTACTACACTGTGCATTTCGTCTAATGCAGGTTTTTCAATAAATTCTAAGTTTTTCAGTGCAACTCACTCATATACAATGTACTACACTGTGCATTTCGTCTAATGCGGGTTTTTTAGTAAATTCTAAGTTTTTCAGTGCAACTCACTCATATACTATGTACTACACTGTGCATTTCGTCTAATGCGGGTTTTTCAGTAAATTCTAAGTTTTTCAGTGCAACTCACTCATATACTATGTACTACACTGTGCATTTCGTCTAATGCGGGTTTTTCAGTAAATTCTAAGTTTTTCAGTGCAACTCACTCATATACAATGTACTACACTGTGCATTTCGTCTAATGCGGGTTTTTCAGTAAATTCTAAGTTTTTCAGTGCAACTCACTCATATACTATGTACTACACTGTGCATTTCGTCTAATGCGGGTTTTTCAGTAAATTCTAAGTTTTTCAGTGCAACTCACTCATATACAATGTACTACACTGTGCATTTCGTCTAATGTGGGTTTTTCAGTAAATTCTAAGTTTTTCAGTGCAACTCACTCATATACAATGTACTACACTGTGCATTTCGTCTAATGCGGGTTTTTCAGTAAATTCTAACTTTTTAAGTGCAACTCACTTATATACTATGTACTACACTGTGCATTTCCTCTAATGCGGGTTTTTCAGTAAATTCTAAGTTTTTCAGTGCAACTCACTCATATACAATGTACTACACTGTGCATTTCGTCTAATGCGGGTTTTTCAGTAAATTCTAAGTTTTTCAGTGCAACTCACTCATATACAATGTACTACACTGTGCATTTCGTCTAATGCGGGTTTTTCAGTAAATTCTAACTTTTTAAGTGCAACTCACTTATATACTATGTACTACTCTGTGCATTTCGTCTAATGCGGGTTTTTCAGTAAATTCTAAGTTTTTCAGTGCAACTCACTCATATACAATGTACTACACTGTGCATTTCGTCTAATGCGGGTTTTTCAGTAAATTCTAAGTTTTTCAGTGCAACTCACTCATATACAATGTACTACACTGTGCATTTCGTCTAATGCGGGTTTTTCAGTAAATTCTAAGTTTTTCAGTGCAACTCACTCATATACTATGTACTACACTGTGCATTTCGTCTAATGCGGGTTTTTCAGTAAATTCTAAGTTTTTCAGTGCAACTCACTCATATACTATGTACTACACTGTGCATTTCGTCTAATGCGGGTTTTTCAATAAATTCTAAGTTTTTTCAGTGCAACTCACTCATATACAATGTACTACACTGTGCATTTCGTCTAATGCGGGTTTTTCAGTAAATTCTAAGTTTTTCAGTGCAACTCACTCATATACTATGTACTACACTGTGCATTTCGTCTAATGCGGGTTTTTCAATAAATTCTAAGTTTTTCAGTGCAACTCACTCATATACAATGTACTACACTGTGCATTTCGTCTAATGCGGGTTTTTCAGTAAATTCTAAGTTTTTCAGTGCAACTCACTCATATACTATGTACTACACTGTGCATTTCGTCTAATGCAGGTTTTTCAATAAATTCTAAGTTTTTCAGTGCAACTCACTCATATACAATGTACTACACTGTGCATTTCGTCTAATGCGGGTTTTTCAGTAAATTCTAAGTTTTTCAGTGCAACTCACTCATATACAATGTACTACACTGTGCATTTCGTCTAATGCGGGTTTTTCAGTAAATTCTAAGTTTTTCAGTGCAACTCACTCATATGCTATGTACTACACTGTGCATTTCGTCTAATGCGGGTTTTTCAGTAAATTCTAAGTTTTTCAGTGCAACTCACTTATATACTATGTACTACACTGTGCATTTCCTCTAATGCGGGGTTTTTCAGTAAATTCTAAGTTTTTCAGTGCAACTCACTCATATACAATGTACTACACTGTGCATTTCGTCTAATGCGGGTTTTTCAGTAAATTCTAAGTTTTTCAGTGCAACTCACTCATATACTATGTACTACACTGTGCATTTCGTCTAATGCGGGTTTTTCAGTAAATTCTAAGTTTTTCAGTGCAACTCACTCATATACAATGTACTACACTATGCATTTCGTCTAATGAGGGTTTTTCAGTAAATTCTAAGTTTTTCAGTGCAACTCACTCATATACAATGTACTACACTGTGCATTTCGTCTAATGCGTGTTTTTCAGTAAATTCTAAGTTTTTCAGTGCAACTCACTCATATACAGTGTACTACACTGTGCATTTCGTCTAATGCGGGTTTTTCAGTAAATTCTAAGTTTTTCAGTGCAACTCACTCATATACTGTGTACTACACTGTGCATTTCGTCTAATGCGGGTTTTTCAGTAAATTCTAAGTTTTTAGTGCAACTCACTCATATACAATGTACTACACTGTGCATTTCGTCTAATGCGGGTTTTTCAGTAAATTCTAAGTTTTTCAATGCAACTCACTCATATACAATATACTACACTGTGCATTTCGTCTAATGCGGGTTTTTCAGTAAATTCTAAGTTTTTCACTGCAACTCACTCATATACTTTGTACTACACTGTGCATTTCGTCTAATGCGGGTTTTTCAGTAAATTCTAAGTTTTTCAGTGCAACTCACTCATATACAATGTACTACACTGTGCATTTTGTCTAATGCGGGTTTTTCAGTAAATTCTAAGTTTTTCAGTGCAACTCACTCATATACTATGTACTACACTGTGCATTTCGTCTAATGCGGGTTTTTCAGTAAATTCCTAAGTTTTTCAGTGCAACTCACTCATATACAATGTACTACACTGTGCCATTTCGTCTAATGGCGGGTTTTTCAGTAAATTCTAGTTTTCAGTGCAACTCACTCATATACTATGTACTACACTCGTGCATTTCGTCTAATGCGGGTTTTTCAGTAAATTCTAAGTTTTTCAGTTGCAACTCACTCATATACAATGTACTACACTTTGCATTTCGTCTAATGCGGGTTTTTCAGTAAATTCTAAGTTTTTCAGTGCAACTCACTCATATACTATGTACTACACTGTGCATTTCCTCTAATGCGGGTTTTTCAGTACATTCTAAGTTTTTCAGTGCAACTCACTCATATACAATGTACTACACTGTGCATTTCGTCTAATGCGGGTTTTTCAGTAAATTCTAAGTTTTTCAGTGCAACTCACTCATATACAATGTACTACACTGTGCATTTCGTCTATGCGGGTTTTTCAGTAAATTCTAAGTTTTTCAGTGCAACTCACTCATATACTATGTACTACACTGTGCATTTCGTCTAATGCGGGTTTTTCAGTAAATTCTAAGTTTTTCAGTGCAACTCACTCATATACTGTGTACTACACTGTGCATTTCGTCTAATGCGGGTTTTTCATAAGTAAATTCTAAGTTTTTAGTGCAACTCACTCATATACAATGTACCTACACTGTGCATTTCGTCTAATGCAGGTTTTTCAGTAAATTCTAAGTTTTTCAGTGCAACCACTCCATATACAATGTACTACACTGTGCATTTCGTCTAATGCTGGTTTTTCAGTAAATTCTAAGTTTTTCAGTGCAACTTCACTCATATACTATGTACTACACTGTGCATTTCGTCTAATGCGGGTTTTTCAGTAAATTCTAAGGTTTTTCAGTGCAACTCACTCATATACAATGTACTACACTGTGCATTTCGTCTAATGCGGGTTTTTCAGTAAATTCTAAGTTTTTCAGTGCAACTCACTCATATACTATGTACTACACTGTGCATTACGTCTAATGCGGGTTTTTCAGTAAATTCTAAGTTTTTCAGTGCAACTCACTCATATACAATGTACTACACTTTGCATTTCGTCTAATGCGGGTTTTTCAGTAAATTCTAAGTTTTTCAGTGCAACTCACTCATATACTATGTACTACACTGTGCATTTCGTCTAATGCGGGTTTTTCAGTAAATTCTAAGTTTTTCAGTGCAACTCACTCATATACAATGTACTACACTTTGCATTTCGTCTAATGCGGGTTTTTCAGTAAATTCTAAGTTTTTCACTGCAACTCACTCATATACTATGTACTACACTGTGCATTTCGTCTAATGCGGGTTTTTCAGTAAATTCTAAGTTTTTCAGTGCAACTCACTCATATACAATGTACTACACTGTGCATTTCGTCTAATGCGGGTTTTTCAGTAAATTCTAAGTTTTTCAGTGCAACTCACTCATATACTATGTACTACACTGTGCATTTCGTCTAATGCGGGTTTTTCAGTAAATTCTAAGTTTTTCAGTGCAACTCACTCATATACAATGTACTACACTGTGCATTTCGTCTAATGCGGGTTTTTCAGTAAATTCTAAGTTTTTCAGTGCAACTCACTCATATACTATGTACTACACTGTGCATTTCGTCTAATGCGGGGTTTTTCAGTAAATTCTAAGTTTTTCAGTGCAACTCACTCATATACTATGTACTACACTGTGCATTTTGTCTAATGCGGGTTTTTCAGTAAATTCTAAGTTTTTTCAGTGCAACTCACTCATATACTATGTACTACACTGTGCATTTCGTCTAATGCAGGGTTTTTCAATAAATTCTAAGTTTTTCAGTGCAACTCACTCATATACAATGTACTACACTGTGCATTTCGTCTAATGCGGGTTTTTAGTAAATTCTAAGTTTTTCAGTGCAACTCACTCATATACAATGTACTACACTGTGCATTTCGTCTAATGCGGGTTTTTCAGTAAATTCTAAGTTTTTTCAGTGCAACTCACTCATATACTATGTACTACACTGTGCATTTCGTCTAATGCGGGTTTTTCAGTAAATTCTAAGTTTTTCAGTGCAACTCACTCATATACAATGTACTACACTGTGCATTTCGTCTAATGCGGGTTTTTCAGTAAATTCTAAGTTTTTCAGTGCAACTCACTCATATACTATGTACTACACTGTGCATTTCGTCTAATGCGGGTTTTTCAGTAAATTCTAAGTTTTTCAGTGCAACTCACTCATATACAATCGTTACTACACTGTGCATTTCGTCTAATGTCGGGTTTTTCAGTAAATTCTAAGTTTTTCAGTGCAACTCACTCATATACACTGTACTACACTGTGCATTTCGTCTAATGCGGGTTTTTCAGTAAATTCTAACTTTTTAAGTGCAACTCACTATATATATACTATGTACTACACTGTGCATTTCCTCTAATGCGGGTTTTTCAGTAAATTCTAAGTTTTTCAGTGCCACTCACTCATATACAATGTACTACACTGTGCATTTCGTCTAATGCGGGTTTTTCAGTAAATTCTAAGTTTTTCAGTGCAACTCACTCATATACAATGTACTACACTGTGCATTTCGTCTAATGCGGGTTTTTCAGTAAATTCTAACTTTTTAAGTGCAACTCACTTCATATATCTATGTACTCACTCTGTGCATTTCGTCTAATGCGGGTTTTTCAGTAAATTCTGAAGTTTTTCAGTGCAACTCACTCATATACAATGTACTGACACTGTGCATTTCGTCTAATGCGGGTTTTTTCAGTAAATTCTAAGTTTTTCAGTGCAACTCACTCATATACAATGTACTACACTGTGCATTTCGTCTAATGCGGGTTTTTCAGTAAATTCTAAGTTTTTCAGTGCAACTCACTCATATACAATGTACTACACTGGTGCATTTCGTCTAATGCGGGTTTTTCAGTAAATTCTAAGTTTTTCAGTGCAACTCACTGATTTACTATGTACTACACTGTGCATTTCGTCTAATGCGGGTTTTTCAGTAAATTCTAAGTTTTTCAGTGCAACTCACTCATATACTATGTACTACACTGTGCATTTCGTCTAATGCGGGTTTTTCAGTAAATTCTAAGTTTTTCAGTGCAACTCACTCATATACAATGTACTACACTGTGCATTTCGTCTAATGCGTGTTTTTCAGTAAATTCTAAGTTTTTCAGTGCAACTCAACTCATATACAGTGTACTACACTGTGCATTTCGTCTAATGCGGGTTTTTCAGTAACTTCTAAGTTTTTCAGTGCAACTCACTCATATACTGTGTACTAACACTGTGCATTTCGTCTAATGCGGGTTTGTTCAGTAAATTCTAAGTTTTTAGTGCAACTCACTCATATACAATGACTACACTGTGCATTTCGTCTAATGCGGGTTTTTCAGTAAATTCTAAAGTTTTTCAATGCAACTCACTCATATACAATGTACTACACTGTGCATTTCGTCTAATGCGGGTTTTTCAGTAAATTCTAAGTTTTTCAGTGCAACTCACCTCATTATACTATGTACTACACTGTGCAATTCGTCTAATGCGGGTTTTTCAGTAAATTCTAAGTTTTTCAGTGCAACTCACTCATATACAAAGTACTACACTGTGCATTTCGTCTAATGCGGGTTTTTCAGTAAATTCTAAGTTTTTCAGTGCAACTCACTCATATACAATGTACTACACTGTGCATTTCGTCTAATGCGTGGTTTTTCAGTAAATTCCTAAGTTTTTCAGTGCAACTCACTCATATACAGTGTGTACTACACTGTGCATTTCGTCTAATGCGGGTTTTTCAGTAAATTCTAAGTTTTTCAGTGCAACTCACTCATATACTGTGTAACTACCACTGTGCATTTTCGTCT
>NW_028227372.1:107438-147022 GCF_978045245.1 Mus caroli | reverse complement strand
TGAAAAACTTAGAATTTACTGAAAAACCCGCATTAGACGAAATGCACAGTGTAGTACATAGTATATGAGTGAGTTGCACTGAAAAACTTAGAATTTACTGAAAAACCCGCATTAGACGAAATGCACAGTGTAGTACATTGTATATGAGTGAGTTGCACTGAAAAACTTAGAATTTACTGAAAAACCCGCATTAGACGAAATGCACAGTGTAGTACATTGTATATGAGTGAGTTGCACTGAAAAACTTAGAATTTACTGAAAAACCCGCATTAGACGAAATGCACAGTGTAGTACATAGTATATGAGTGAGTTGCACTGAAAAACTTAGAATTTACTGAAAAACCCGCATTAGACGAAATGCACAGTGTAGTACATTGTATATGAGTGAGTTGCACTGAAAAACTTAGAATTTACTGAAAAACCCGCATTAGACGAAATGCACAGTGTAGTACATAGTATATGAGTGAGTTGCACTGAAAAACTTAGAATTTACTGAAAAACCCGCATTAGACGAAATGCACAGTGTAGTACATTGTATATGAGTGAGTTGCACTGAAAAACTTAGAATTTACTGAAAAACCCGCATTAGACGAAATGCACAGTGTAGTACATAGTATATGAGTGAGTTGCACTGAAAAACTTAGAATTTACTGAAAAACCCGCATTAGACGAAATGCACAGTGTAGTACATTGTATATGAGTGAGTTGCACTGAAAAACTTAGAATTTACTGAAAAACCCGCATTAGACGAAATGCACAGTGTAGTACATAGTATATGAGTGAGTTGCAGTGAAAAACTTAGAATTTACTGAAAAACCCGCATTAGACGAAATGCACAGTGTAGTACATAGTATATGAGTGAGTTGCAGTGAAAAACTTAGAATTTACTGAAAAACCCGCATTAGACGAAATGCACAGTGTAGTACATTGTATATGAGTGAGTTGCATTGAAAAACTTAGAATTTACTGAAAAACCCGCATTAGACGAAATGCACAGTGTAGTACATTGTATATGAGTGAGTTGCACTGAAAAACTTAGAATTTACTGAAAAACCCGCATTAGACGAAATGCACAGTGTAGTACATTGTATATGAGTGAGTTGCACTGAAAAACTTAGAATTTACTGAAAAACCCGCATTAGACGAAATGCATAGTGTAGTACATAGTATATGAGTGAGTTGCACTGAAAAACTTAGAATTTACTGAAAAACCCGCATTAGACGAAATGCAAAGTGTAGTACATTGTATATGAGTGAGTTGCACTGAAAAACTTAGAATTTACTGAAAAACCCGCATTAGACGAAATGCACAGTGTAGTACATAGTATATGAGTGAGTTGCA
This sequence comes from Mus caroli, assembly GCF_978045245.1. Classification (NCBI taxonomy): domain Eukaryota; kingdom Metazoa; phylum Chordata; class Mammalia; order Rodentia; family Muridae; genus Mus; species Mus caroli. The sequence continues at coordinate 145,680 of NW_028227372.1, read as the reverse complement.
CTGAAAAACTTAGAATTTACTGAAAAACCCGCATTAGACGAAATGCAAAGTGTAGTACATTGTATATGAGTGAGTTGCACTGAAAAACTTAGAATTTACTGAAAAACCCGCATTAGACGAAATGCACAGTGTAGTACATAGTATATGAGTGAGTTGCACTGAAAAACTTAGAATTTACTGAAAAACCCGCATTAGACGAAATGCACAGTGTAGTACATTGTATATGAGTGAGTTGCACTGAAAAACTTAGAATTTACTGAAAAACCCGCATTAGACGAAATGCACAGTGTAGTACATTGTATATGAGTGAGTTGCACTGAAAAACTTAGAATTTACTGAAAAACCCGCATTAGACGAAATGCACAGTGTAGTACATTGTATATGAGTGAGTTGCACTAAAAAACTTAGAATTTACTGAAAAACCCGCATTAGACGAAATGCACAGAGTAGTACATAGTATATAAGTGAGTTGCACTTAAAAAGTTAGAATTTACTGAAAAACCCGCATTAGACGAAATGCACAGTGTGGTAGATTTTATATGAGTGAGTTGCACTGAAAAACTTAGAATTTACTGAAAAACCCGCATTAGACGAAATGCACAGTGTAGTACATTGTATATGAGTGAGTTGCACTGAAAAACTTAGAATTTACTGAAAAACCCGCATTAGACGAAATGCACAGTGTAGTACATTGTATATGAGTGAGTTGCACTGAAAAACTTAGAATTTACTGAAAAACCCGCATTAGACGAAATGCACAGTGTAGTACATTGTATATGAGTGAGTTGCACTGAAAAACTTAGAATTTACTGAAAAACCCGCATTAGACGAAATGCACAGTGTAGTACATAGTATATGAGTGAGTTGCACTGAAAAACTTAGAATTTACTGAAAAACCCGCATTAGACGAAATGCAAAGTGTAGTACATTGTATATGAGTGAGTTGCACTGAAAAACTTAGAATTTACTGAAAAACCCGCATTAGACGAAATGCACAGTGTAGTACATAGTATATGAGTGAGTTGCACTGAAAAACTTAGAATTTACTGAAAAACCCGCATTAGACGAAATGCAAAGTGTAGTACATTGTATATGAGTGAGTTGCACTGAAAAACTTAGAATTTACTGAAAAACCCGCATTAGACGAAATGCACAGTGTAGTACATAGTATATGAGTGAGTTGCACTGAAAAACTTAGAATTTACTGAAAAACCCGCATTAGACGAAATGCAAAGTGTAGTACATTGTATATGAGTGAGTTGCACTGAAAAACTTAGAATTTACTGAAAAACCCGCATTAGACGAAATGCACAGTGTAGTACATAGTATATGAGTGAGTTGCACTGAAAAACTTAGAATTTACTGAAAAACCCGCATTAGACGAAATGCACAGTGTAGTACATTGTATATGAGTGAGTTGCACTGAAAAACTTAGAATTTACTGAAAAACCCACATTAGACGAAATGCACAGTGTAGTACATTGTATATGAGTGAGTTGCACTGAAAAACTTAGAATTTACTGAAAAACCCGCATTAGACGAAATGCACAGTGTAGTACATAGTATATGAGTGAGTTGCACTGAAAAACTTAGAATTTACTGAAAAACCCGCATTAGACGAAATGCACAGTGTAGTACATTGTATATGAGTGAGTTGCACTGAAAAACTTAGAATTTACTGAAAAACCCGCATTAGACGAAATGCACAGTGTAGTACATAATATATGAGTGAGTTGCACTGAAAAACTTAGAATTTACTGAAAAACCCGCATTAGACGAAATGCACAGTGTAGTACATTGTATATGAGTGAGTTGCACTGAAAAACTTTGAATTTATTGAAAAACCCGCATTAGACGAAATGCACAGTGTAGTACATAGTATATGAGTGAGTTGCACTGAAAAACTTAGAATTTACTGAAAAACCCGCATTAGACGAAATGCACAGTGTAGTACATAGTATATGAGTGAGTTGCACTGAAAAACTTAGAATTTACTGAAAAACCCGCATTAGACGAAATGCACAGTGTAGTACATTGTATATGAGTGAGTTGCACTGAAAAACTTAGAATTTACTGAAAAACCCGCATTAGACGAAATGCACAGTGTAGTACATAATATATGAGTGAGTTGCACTGAAAAACTTAGAATTTACTGAAAAACCCGCATTAGACGAAATGCACAGTGTAGTACATTGTATATGAGTGAGTTGCACTGAAAAACTTAGAATTTACTAAAAAACCCGCATTAGACGAAATGCACAGTGTAGTACATTGTATATGAGTGAGTTGCACTGAAAAACTTAGAATTTATTGAAAAACCTGCATTAGACGAAATGCACAGTGTAGTACATAGTATATGAGTGAGTTGCACTGAAAAACTTAGAATTTACTGAAAAACCCGCATTAGACGAAATGCACAGTGTAGTACATAGTATATAAGTGAGTTGCACTGAAAAACTTAGAATTTACTGAAAAACCCGCATTAGACGAAATGCACAGTGTAGTACATTGTATATGAGTGAGTTGCACTGAAAAACTTAGAATTTACTGAAAAACCCGCATTAGACGAAATGCACAGTGTAGTACATTGTATATGAGTGAGTTGCACTGAAAAACTTTGAATTTATTGAAAAACCCGCATTAGACGAAATGCACAGTGTAGTACATAGTATATGAGTGAGTTGCACTGAAAAACTTAGAATTTACTGAAAAACCCGCATTAGACGAAATGCACAGTGTAGTACATAGTATATGAGTGAGTTGCACTTAAAAACTTAGAATTTACTGAAAAACCCGCATTAGACGAAATGCACAGTGTAGTACATTGTATATGAGTGAGTTGCACTGAAAAACTTAGAATTTACTGAAAAACCCGCATTAGACGAAATGCACAGTGTAGTACATTGTATATGAGTGAGTTGCACTGAAAAACTTAGAATTTACTGAAAAACCCGCATTAGACGAAATGCACAGTGTAGTACATTGTATATGAGTGAGTTGCACTAAAAAACTTAGAATTTACTGAAAAACCCGCATTAGACGAAATGCACAGAGTAGTACATAGTATATAAGTGAGTTGCACTTAAAAAGTTAGAATTTACTGAAAAACCCGCATTAGACGAAATGCACAGTGTAGTACATTTTATATGAGTGAGTTGCACTGAAAAACTTAGAATTTACTGAAAAACCCGCATTAGACGAAATACACAGTGTAGTACATTGTATATGAGTGAGTTGCACTGAAAAACTTAGAATTTACTGAAAAACCCGCATTAGACGAAATGCACAGTGTAGTACATAGTATATAAGTGAGTTGCACTTAAAAAGTTAGAATTTACTGAAAAACCCGCATTAGACGAAATGCACAGTGTAGTACATTGTATATGAGTGAGTTGCACTGAAAAACTTAGAATTTACTGAAAAACCCGCATTAGACGAAATGCACAGTGTAGTACATTGTATATGAGTGAGTTGCACTGAAAAACTTAGAATTTACTGAAAAACCCGCATTAGACGAAATGCATAGTGTAGTACATAGTATATGAGTGAGTTGCACTGAAAAACTTAGAATTTACTGAAAAACCCGCATTAGACGAAATGCAAAGTGTAGTACATTGTATATGAGTGAGTTGCACTGAAAAACTTAGAATTTACTGAAAAACCCGCATTAGACGAAATGCACAGTGTAGTACATAGTATATGAGTGAGTTGCACTGAAAAACTTAGAATTTACTGAAAAACCCGCATTAGACGAAATGCAAAGTGTAGTACATTGTATATGAGTGAGTTGCACTGAAAAACTTAGAATTTACTGAAAAACCCGCATTAGACGAAATGCACAGTGTAGTACATAGTATATGAGTGAGTTGCACTGAAAAACTTAGAATTTACTGAAAAACCCGCATTAGACGAAATGCACAGTGTAGTACATTGTATATGAGTGAGTTGCACTGAAAAACTTAGAATTTACTGAAAAACCCGCATTAGACGAAATGCACAGTGTAGTACATAGTATATGAGTGAGTTGCACTGAAAAAATTAGAATTTACTGAAAAACCCGCATTAGACGAAATGCACAGTGTAGTACATTGTATATGAGAGTTGCACTGAAAAACTTAGAATTTACTGAAAAACCCGCATTAGACGAAATGCAAAGTGTAGTACATTGTATATGAGTGAGTTGCACTGAAAAACTTAGAATTTACTGAAAAACACGCATTAGACGAAATGCACAGTGTAGTACATTGTATATGAGTGAGTTGCACTGAAAAACTTAGAATTTACTGAAAAACCCTCATTAGACGAAATGCATAGTGTAGTACATTGTATATGAGTGAGTTGCACTGAAAAACTTAGAATTTACTGAAAAACCCGCATTAGACGAAATGCACAGTGTAGTACATAGTATATGAGTGAGTTGCACTGAAAAACTTAGAATTTACTGAAAAACCCGCATTAGACGAAATGCACAGTGTAGTACATTGTATATGAGTGAGTTGCACTGAAAAACTTAGAATTTACTGAAAAACCCGCATTAGACGGAAATGCACAGTGTAGTACATAGTATATAAGTGAGTTGCACTGAAAAACTTAGAATTTACTGAAAAACCCGCATTAGACGAAATGCACAGTGTAGTACATAGCATATGAGTGAGTTGCACTGAAAAACTTAGAATTTACTGAAAAACCCGCATTAGACGAAATGCACAGTGTAGTACATTGTATATGAGTGAGTTGCACTGAAAAACTTAGAATTTACTGAAAAACCCGCATTAGACGAAATGCACAGTGTAGTACATTGTATATGAGTGAGTTGCACTGAAAAACTTAGAATTTATTGAAAAACCCTGCATTAGACGAAATGCACAGTGTAGTACATAGTATATGAGTGAGTTGCACTGAAAAACTTAGAATTTACTGAAAAACCCGCATTAGACGAAATGCACAGTGTAGTACATTGTATATGAGTGAGTTGCACTGAAAAACTTAGAATTTATTGAAAAACCCGCGTTAGACGAAATGCACAGTGTAGTACATAGTATATGAGTGAGTTGCACTGAAAAACTTAGAATTTACTGAAAAACCCGCATTAGACGAAATGCACAGTGTAGTACATTGTATATGAGTGAGTTGCACTGAAAAACTTAGAATTTATTGAAAAACCCGCATTAGACGAAATGCACAGTGTAGTACATAGTATATGAGTGAGTTGCACTGAAAAACTTAGAATTTACTGAAAAACCCGCATTAGACGAAATGCACAGTGTAGTACATAGTATATGAGTGAGTTGCACTGAAAAACTTAGAATTTACTGAAAAACCCGCATTAGACGAAATGCACAGTGTAGTACATTGTATATGAGTGAGTTGCACTGAAAAACTTAGAATTTACTGAAAAACCCGCATTAGACGAAATGCACAGTGTAGTACATTGTATATGAGTGAGTTGCACTGAAAAACTTAGAATTTACTGAAAAACCCGCATTAGACGAAATGCACAGTGTAGTACATTGTATATGATTGAGTTGCACTGAAAAACTTAGAATTTACTGAAAAACCCGCATTAGACGAAATGCACAGAGTAGTACATAGTATATAAGTGAGTTGCACTTAAAAAGTTAGAATTTACTGAAAAATCCGCATTAGACGAAATGCACAGTGTAGTACATTGTATATGAGTGAGTTGCACTGAAAAACTTAGAATTTACTGAAAAACCCGCATTAGACGAAATGCACAGTGTAGTACATTGTATATGAGTGAGTTGCACTGAAAAACTTAGAATTTACTGAAAAACCCGCATTAGAGGAAATGCACAGTGTAGTACATAGTATATAAGTGAGTTGCACTTAAAAAGTTAGAATTTACTGAAAAACCCGCATTAGACGAAATGCACAGTGTAGTACATTGTATATGAGTGAGTTGCACTGAAAAACTTAGAATTTACTGAAAAACCCACATTAGACGAAATGCACAGTGTAGTACATTGTATATGAGTGAGTTGCACTGAAAAACTTAGAATTTACTGAAAAACCCGCATTAGACGAAATGCACAGTGTAGTACATTGTATATGAGTGAGTTGCACTGAAAAACTTAGAATTTACTGAAAAACCCGCATTAGACGAAATGCACAGTGTAGTACATAGTATATGAGTGAGTTGCACTGAAAAACTTAGAATTTACTGAAAAACCCGCATTAGACGAAATGCACAGTGTAGTACATTGTATATGAGTGAGTTGCACTGAAAAACTTAGAATTTACTAAAAAACCCGCATTAGACGAAATGCACAGTGTAGTACATTGTATATGAGTGAGTTGCACTGAAAAACTTAGAATTTATTGAAAAACCTGCATTAGACGAAATGCACAGTGTAGTACATAGTATATGAGTGAGTTGCACTGAAAAACTTAGAATTTACTGAAAAACCCGCATTAGACAAAATGCACAGTGTAGTACATAGTATATGAGTGAGTTGCACTGAAAAACTTAGAATTTACTGAAAAACCCGCATTAGACGAAATGCACAGTGTAGTACATTGTATATGAGTGAGTTGCACTGAAAAACTTAGAATTTATTGAAAAACCCCCATTAGACGAAATGCACAGTGTAGTACATAGTATATGAGTGAGTTGCACTGAAAAACTTAGAATTTACTGAAAAACCCGCATTAGACGAAATGCACAGTGTAGTACATAGTATATGAGTGAGTTGCACTGAAAAATTAGAATTTACTGAAAAACCCGCATTAGACGAAATGCACAGTGTAGTACATTGTATATGAGTGAGTTGCACTGAAAAACTTAGAATTTACTGAAAAACCCGCATTAGACGAAATGCACAGTGTAGTACATTGTATATGAGTGAGTTGCACTGAAAAACTTAGAATTTACTGAAAAACCCGCATTAGACGAAATGCACAGTGTGGTACATAGTATATGAGTGAGTTGCACTGAAAAACTTAGAATTTACTGAAAAACCCGAATTAGACGAAATGCACAGTGTAGTACATAGTATATGAGTGAGTTGCACTGAAAAACTTAGAATTTACTGAAAAACCCGCATTAGACGAAATGCACAGTGTAGTACATTGTATATGAGTGAGTTGCATTGAAAAACTTAGAATTTACTGAAAAACCCGCATTAGACGAAATGCACAGTGTAGTACATTGTATATGAGTGAGTTGCACTAAAAACTTAGAATTTACTGAAAAACCCGAATTAGACGAAATGCACAGTGTAGTACATAGTATATGAGTGAGTTGCACTGAAAAACTTAGAATTTACTGAAAAAACCCGCATTAGACGAAATGCACAGTGTAGTACACTGTATATGAGTGAGTTGCACTGAAAAACTTAGAATTTACTGAAAAACACGCATTAGACGAAATGCACAGTGTAGTACATTGTATATGAGTGAGTTGCACTGAAAAACTTAGAATTTACTGAAAAACCCTCATTAGACGAAATGCATAGTGTAGTACATTGTATATGAGTGAGTTGCACTGAAAAACTTAGAATTTACTGAAAAACCCGCATTAGACGAAATGCACAGTGTAGTACATTGTATATGAGTGAGTTGCACTGAAAAACTTAGAATTTACTGAAAAACCCGCATTAGACGAAATGCACAGTGTAGTACATTGTATATGAGTGAGTTGCACTGAAAAACTTAGAATTTACTGAAAAACCCGCATTAGACGAAATGCACAGTGTGGTACATAGTATATGAGTGAGTTGCACTGAAAAACTTAGAATTTACTGAAAAACCCGAATTAGACGAAATGCACAGTGTAGTACATAGTATATGAGTGAGTTGCACTGAAAAACTTAGAATTTACTGAAAAACCCGCATTAGACGAAATGCACAGTGTAGTACATTGTATATGAGTGAGTTGCATTGAAAAACTTAGAATTTACTGAAAAACCCGCATTAGACGAAATGCACAGTGTAGTACATTGTATATGAGTGAGTTGCACTAAAAACTTAGAATTTACTGAAAAACCCGAATTAGACGAAATGCACAGTGTAGTACATAGTATATGAGTGAGTTGCACTGAAAAACTTAGAATTTACTGAAAAACCCGCATTAGACGAAATGCACAGTGTAGTACACTGTATATGAGTGAGTTGCACTGAAAAACTTAGAATTTACTGAAAAACACGCATTAGACGAAATGCACAGTGTAGTACATTGTATATGAGTGAGTTGCACTGAAAAACTTAGAATTTACTGAAAAACCCTCATTAGACGAAATGCATAGTGTAGTACATTGTATATGAGTGAGTTGCACTGAAAAACTTAGAATTTACTGAAAAACCCGCATTAGACGAAATGCACAGTGTAGTACATAGTATATGAGTGAGTTGCACTGAAAAACTTAGAATTTACTGAAAAACCCGCACTAGACGAAATGCACAGTGTAGTACATTGTATATGAGTGAGTTGCACTGAAAAACTTAGAATTTACTGAAAAACCCGCATTAGAGGAAATGCACAGTGTAGTACATAGTATATAAGTGAGTTGCACTGAAAAACTTAGAATTTACTGAAAAACCCGCATTAGACGAAATGCACAGTGTAGTACATAGCATATGAGTGAGTTGCACTGAAAAACTTAGAATTTACTGAAAAACCCGCATTAGACGAAATGCACAGTGTAGTACATTGTATATGAGTGAGTTGCACTGAAAAACTTAGAATTTACTGAAAAACCCGCATTAGACGAAATGCACAGTGTAGTACATTGTATATGAGTGAGTTGCACTGAAAAACTTAGAATTTATTGAAAAACCTGCATTAGACGAAATGCACAGTGTAGTACATAGTATATGAGTGAGTTGCACTGAAAAACTTAGAATTTACTGAAAAACCCGCATTAGACGAAATGCACAGTGTAGTACATTGTATATGAGTGAGTTGCACTGAAAAACTTAGAATTTATTGAAAAACCCGCGTTAGACGAAATGCACAGTGTAGTACATAGTATATGAGTGAGTTGCACTGAAAAACTTAGAATTTACTGAAAAACCCGCATTAGACGAAATGCACAGTGTAGTACATTGTATATGAGTGAGTTGCACTGAAAAACTTAGAATTTATTGAAAAACCCGCATTAGACGAAATGCACAGTGTAGTACATAGTATATGAGTGAGTTGCACTGAAAAACTTAGAATTTACTGAAAAACCCGCATTAGACGAAATGCACAGTGTAGTACATAGTATATGAGTGAGTTGCACTGAAAAACTTAGAATTTACTGAAAAACCCGCATTAGACGAAATGCACAGTGTAGTACATTGTATATGAGTGAGTTGCACTGAAAAACTTAGAATTTACTGAAAAACCCGCATTAGACGAAATGCACAGTGTAGTACATTGTATATGAGTGAGTTGCACTGAAAAACTTAGAATTTACTGAAAAACCCGCATTAGACGAAATGCACAGTGTAGTACATTGTATATGATTGAGTTGCACTGAAAAACTTAGAATTTACTGAAAAACCCGCATTAGACGAAATGCACAGAGTAGTACATAGTATATAAGTGAGTTGCACTTAAAAAGTTAGAATTTACTGAAAAATCCGCATTAGACGAAATGCACAGTGTAGTACATTGTATATGAGTGAGTTGCACTGAAAAACTTAGAATTTACTGAAAAACCCGCATTAGACGAAATGCACAGTGTAGTACATTGTATATGAGTGAGTTGCACTGAAAAACTTAGAATTTACTGAAAAACCCGCATTAGAGGAAATGCACAGTGTAGTACATAGTATATAAGTGAGTTGCACTTAAAAAGTTAGAATTTACTGAAAAACCCGCATTAGACGAAATGCACAGTGTAGTACATTGTATATGAGTGAGTTGCACTGAAAAACTTAGAATTTACTGAAAAACCCACATTAGACGAAATGCACAGTGTAGTACATTGTATATGAGTGAGTTGCACTGAAAAACTTAGAATTTACTGAAAAACCCGCATTAGACGAAATGCACAGTGTAGTACATAGTATATGAGTGAGTTGCACTGAAAAACTTAGAATTTACTGAAAAACCCGCATTAGACGAAATGCACAGTGTAGTACATTGTATATGAGTGAGTTGCACTGAAAAACTTAGAATTTACTGAAAAACCCGCATTAGACGAAATGCACAGTGTAGTACATAGTATATGAGTGAGTTGCACTGAAAAACTTAGAATTTACTGAAAAACCCGCATTAGACGAAATGCACAGTGTAGTACATTGTATATGAGTGAGTTGCACTGAAAAACTTAGAATTTACTAAAAAACCCGCATTAGACGAAATGCACAGTGTAGTACATTGTATATGAGTGAGTTGCACTGAAAAAACTTAGAATTTATTGAAAAACCTGCATTAGACGAAATGCACAGTGTAGTACATAGTATATGAGTGAGTTGCACTGAAAAACTTAGAATTTACTGAAAAACCCGCATTAGACAAAATGCACAGTGTAGTACATAGTATATGAGTGAGTTGCACTGAAAAACTTAGAATTTACTGAAAAACCCGCATTAGACGAAATGCACAGTGTAGTACATTGTATATGAGTGAGTTGCACTGAAAAACTTAGAATTTATTGAAAAACCCCCATTAGACGAAATGCACAGTGTAGTACATAGTATATGAGTGAGTTGCACTGAAAAACTTAGAATTTACTGAAAAACCCGCATTAGACGAAATGCACAGTGTAGTACATAGTATATGAGTGAGTTGCACTGAAAAACTTAGAATTTACTGAAAAACCCGCATTAGACGAAATGCACAGTGTAGTACATTGTATATGAGTGAGTTGCACTGAAAAACTTAGAATTTACTGAAAAACCCGCATTAGACGAAATGCACAGTGTAGTACATTGTATATGAGTGAGTTGCACTGAAAAACTTAGAATTTACTGAAAAACCCGCATTAGACGAAATGCACAGTGTAGTACATAGTATATGAGTGAGTTGCACTGAAAAACTTAGAATTTACTGAAAAAACCCGCATTAGACGAAATGCAAAGTGTAGTACATTGTATATGAGTGAGTTGCACTGAAAAACTTAGAATTTACTGAAAAACACGCATTAGACGAAATGCACAGTGTAGTACATTGTATATGAGTGAGTTGCACTGAAAAACTTAGAATTTACTGAAAAACCCTCATTAGACGAAATGCATAGTGTAGTACATTGTATATGAGTGAGTTGCACTGAAAAACTTAGAATTTACTGAAAAACCCGCATTAGACGAAATGCACAGTGTAGTACATAGTATATGAGTGAGTTGCACTGAAAAACTTAGAATTTACTGAAAAACCCGCATTAGACGAAATGCACAGTGTAGTACATTGTATATGAGTGAGTTGCACTGAAAAACTTAGAATTTACTGAAAAACCCGCATTAGAGGAAATGCACAGTGTAGTACATAGTATATAAGTGAGTTGCACTGAAAAACTTAGAATTTACTGAAAAACCCGCATTAGACGAAATGCACAGTGTAGTACATAGCATATGAGTGAGTTGCACTGAAAAACTTAGAATTTACTGAAAAACCCGCATTAGACGAAATGCACAGTGTAGTACATTGTATATGAGTGAGTTGCACTGAAAAACTTAGAATTTACTGAAAAACCCGCATTAGACGAAATGCACAGTGTAGTACATTGTATATGAGTGAGTTGCACTGAAAAACTTAGAATTTATTGAAAAACCTGCATTAGACGAAATGCACAGTGTAGTACATAGTATATGAGTGAGTTGCACTGAAAAACTTAGAATTTACTGAAAAACCCGCATTAGACGAAATGCACAGTGTAGTACATTGTATATGAGTGAGTTGCACTGAAAAACTTAGAATTTATTGAAAAACCCGCGTTAGACGAAATGCACAGTGTAGTACATAGTATATGAGTGAGTTGCACTGAAAAACTTAGAATTTACTGAAAAACCCGCATTAGACGAAATGCACAGTGTAGTACATTGTATATGAGTGAGTTGCACTGAAAAACTTAGAATTTATTGAAAAACCCGCATTAGACGAAATGCACAGTGTAGTACATAGTATATGAGTGAGTTGCACTGAAAAACTTAGAATTTACTGAAAAACCCGCATTAGACGAAATGCACAGTGTAGTACATAGTATATGAGTGAGTTGCACTGAAAAACTTAGAATTTACTGAAAAACCCGCATTAGACGAAATGCACAGTGTAGTACATTGTATATGAGTGAGTTGCACTGAAAAACTTAGAATTTACTGAAAAACCCGCATTAGACGAAATGCACAGTGTAGTACATTGTATATGAGTGAGTTGCACTGAAAAACTTAGAATTTACTGAAAAACCCGCATTAGACGAAATGCACAGTGTAGTACATTGTATATGATTGAGTTGCACTGAAAAACTTAGAATTTACTGAAAAACCCGCATTAGACGAAATGCACAGAGTAGTACATAGTATATAAGTGAGTTGCACTTAAAAAGTTAGAATTTACTGAAAAATCCGCATTAGACGAAATGCACAGTGTAGTACATTGTATATGAGTGAGTTGCACTGAAAAACTTAGAATTTACTGAAAAACCCGCATTAGACGAAATGCACAGTGTAGTACATTGTATATGAGTGAGTTGCACTGAAAAACTTAGAATTTACTGAAAAACCCGCATTAGAGGAAATGCACAGTGTAGTACATAGTATATAAGTGAGTTGCACTTAAAAAGTTAGAATTTACTGAAAAACCCGCATTAGACGAAATGCACAGTGTAGTACATTGTATATGAGTGAGTTGCACTGAAAAACTTAGAATTTACTGAAAAACCCACATTAGACGAAATGCACAGTGTAGTACATTGTATATGAGTGAGTTGCACTGAAAAACTTAGAATTTACTGAAAAACCCGCATTAGACGAAATGCACAGTGTAGTACATTGTATATGAGTGAGTTGCACTGAAAAACTTAGAATTTACTGAAAAACCCGCATTAGACGAAATGCACAGTGTAGTACATAGTATATGAGTGAGTTGCACTGAAAAACTTAGAATTTACTGAAAAACCCGCATTAGACGAAATGCACAGTGTAGTACATTGTATATGAGTGAGTTGCACTGAAAAACTTAGAATTTACTAAAAAACCCGCATTAGACGAAATGCACAGTGTAGTACATTGTATATGAGTGAGTTGCACTGAAAAACTTAGAATTTATTGAAAAACCTGCATTAGACGAAATGCACAGTGTAGTACATAGTATATGAGTGAGTTGCACTGAAAAACTTAGAATTTACTGAAAAACCCGCATTAGACAAAATGCACAGTGTAGTACATAGTATATGAGTGAGTTGCACTGAAAAACTTAGAATTTACTGAAAAACCCGCATTAGACGAAATGCACAGTGTAGTACATTGTATATGAGTGAGTTGCACTGAAAAACTTAGAATTTATTGAAAAACCCCCATTAGACGAAATGCACAGTGTAGTACATAGTATATGAGTGAGTTGCACTGAAAAACTTAGAATTTACTGAAAAAACCCGCATTAGACGAAATGCACAGTGTAGTACATAGTATATGAGTGAGTTGCACTGAAAAACTTAGAATTTACTGAAAAACCCGCATTAGACGAAATGCACAGTGTAGTACATTGTATATGAGTGAGTTGCACTGAAAAACTTAGAATTTACTGAAAAACCCGCATTAGACGAAATGCACAGTGTAGTACATTGTATATGAGTGAGTTGCACTGAAAAACTTAGAATTTACTGAAAAACCCGCATTAGACGAAATGCACAGTGTGGTACATAGTATATGAGTGAGTTGCACTGAAAAACTTAGAATTTACTGAAAAACCCGCATTAGACGAAATGCAAAGTGTAGTACATTGTATATGAGTGAGTTGCACTGAAAAACTTAGAATTTACTGAAAAACCCGCATTAGACGAAATGCACAGTGTAGTACATAGTATATGAGTGAGTTGCACTGAAAAACTTAGAATTTACTGAAAAACCCGCATTAGACGAAATGCACAGTGTAGTACATTGTATATGAGTGAGTTGCACTGAAAAACTTAGAATTTACTGAAAAACCCGCATTAGACGAAATGCACAGTGTAGTACATAGTATATGAGTGAGTTGCACTGAAAAACTTAGAATTTACTGAAAAACCCGCATTAGACGAAATGCACAGTGTAGTACATTGTATATGAGTGAGTTGCACTGAAAAACTTAGAATTTACTGAAAAACCCGCATTAGACGAAATGCACAGTGTAGTACATTGTATATGAGTGAGTTGCACTGAAAAACTTAGAATTTACTGAAAAACCCGCATTAGACGAAATGCACAGTGTAGTACATTGTATATGAGTGAGTTGCACTGAAAAACTTAGAATTTACTGAAAAACCCGCATTAGACGAAATGCACAGTGTAGTACATAGTATATGAGTGAGTTGCACTGAAAAACTTAGAATTTACTGAAAAACCCGCATTAGACGAAATGCAAAGTGTAGTACATTGTATATGAGTGAGTTGCACTGAAAAACTTAGAATTTACTGAAAAACCCGCATTAGACGAAATGCACAGTGTAGTACATAGTATATGAGTGAGTTGCACTGAAAAACTTAGAATTTACTGAAAAACCCGCATTAGACGAAATGCACAGTGTAGTACATTGTATATGAGTGAGTTGCACTGAAAAACTTAGAATTTACTGAAAAACCCGCATTAGACGAAATGCACAGTGTAGTACATAGTATATGAGTGAGTTGCACTGAAAAACTTAGAATTTACTGAAAAACCCGCATTAGACGAAATGCACAGTGTAGTACATTGTATATGAGTGAGTTGCACTGAAAAACTTAGAATTTACTGAAAAACCCGCATTAGACGAAATGCACAGTGTAGTACATAGTATATGAGTGAGTTGCAGTGAAAAACTTAGAATTTACTGAAAAACCCGCATTAGACGAAATGCACAGTGTAGTACATTGTATATGAGTGAGTTGCATTGAAAAACTTAGAATTTACTGAAAAACCCGCATTAGACGAAATGCACAGTGTAGTACATTGTATATGAGTGAGTTGCACTAAAAACTTAGAATTTACTGAAAAACCCGCATTAGACGAAATGCACAGTGTAGTACACAGTATATGAGTGAGTTGCACTGAAAAACTTAGAATTTACTGAAAAACCCGCATTAGACGAAATGCACAGTGTAGTACACTGTATATGAGTGAGTTGCACTGAAAAACTTAGAATTTACTGAAAAACACGCATTAGACGAAATGCACAGTGTAGTACATTGTATATGAGTGAGTTGCACTGAAAAACTTAGAATTTACTGAAAAACACGCATTAGACGAAATGCACAGTGTAGTACATTGTATATGAGTGAGTTGCACTGAAAAACTTAGAATTTACTGAAAAACCCTCATTAGACGAAATGCATAGTGTAGTACATTGTATATGAGTGAGTTGCACTGAAAAACTTAGAATTTACTGAAAAACCCGCATTAGACGAAATGCACAGTGTAGTACATAGTATATGAGTGAGTTGCACTGAAAAACTTAGAATTTACTGAAAAACCCGCATTAGACGAAATGCACAGTGTAGTACATTGTATATGAGTGAGTTGCACTGAAAAACTTAGAATTTACTGAAAAACCCGCATTAGAGGAAATGCACAGTGTAGTACATAGTATATAAGTGAGTTGCACTGAAAAACTTAGAATTTACTGAAAAACCCGCATTAGACGAAATGCACAGTGTAGTACATAGTATATGAGTGAGTTGCACTGAAAAACTTAGAATTTACTGAAAAACCCGCATTAGACGAAATGCACAGTGTAGTACATTGTATATGAGTGAGTTGCACTGAAAAACTTAGAATTTACTGAAAAACCCGCATTAGACGAAATGCACAGTGTAGTACATTGTATATGAGTGAGTTGCACTGAAAAACTTAGAATTTATTGAAAAACCTGCATTAGACGAAATGCACAGTGTAGTACATAGTATATGAGTGAGTTGCACTGAAAAACTTAGAATTTACTGAAAAACCCGCATTAGACGAAATGCACAGTGTAGTACATTGTATATGAGTGAGTTGCACTGAAAAACTTAGAATTTATTGAAAAACCCGCATTAGACGAAATGCACAGTGTAGTACATAGTATATGAGTGAGTTGCACTGAAAAACTTAGAATTTACTGAAAAACCCGCATTAGACGAAATGCACAGTGTAGTACATTGTATATGAGTGAGTTGCACTGAAAAACTTAGAATTTATTGAAAAACCCGCATTAGACGAAATGCACAGTGTAGTACATAGTATATGAGTGAGTTGCACTGAAAAACTTAGAATTTACTGAAAAACCCGCATTAGACGAAATGCACAGTGTAGTACATAGTATATGAGTGAGTTGCACTGAAAAACTTAGAATTTACTGAAAAACCCGCATTAGACGAAATGCACAGTGTAGTACATTGTATATGAGTGAGTTGCACTGAAAAACTTAGAATTTACTGAAAAACCCGCATTAGACGAAATGCACAGTGTAGTACATTGTATATGAGTGAGTTGCACTGAAAAACTTAGAATTTACTGAAAAACCCGCATTAGACGAAATGCACAGTGTAGTACATAGTATATGAGTGAGTTGCACTGAAAAACTTAGAATTTACTGAAAAACCCGCATTAGACGAAATGCAAAGTGTAGTACATTGTATATGAGTGAGTTGCACTGAAAAACTTAGAATTTACTGAAAAACCCGCATTAGACGAAATGCACAGTGTAGTACATAGTATATGAGTGAGTTGCACTGAAAAACTTAGAATTTACTGAAAAACCCGCATTAGACGAAATGCACAGTGTAGTACATTGTATATGAGTGAGTTGCACTGAAAAACTTAGAATTTACTGAAAAACCCGCATTAGACGAAATGCACAGTGTAGTACATAGTATATGAGTGAGTTGCACTGAAAAACTTAGAATTTACTGAAAAACCCGCATTAGACGAAATGCACAGTGTAGTACATTGTATATGAGTGAGTTGCACTGAAAAACTTAGAATTTACTGAAAAACCCGCATTAGACGAAATGCACAGTGTAGTACATTGTATATGAGTGAGTTGCACTGAAAAACTTAGAATTTACTGAAAAACCCGCATTAGACGAAATGCACAGTGTAGTACATTGTATATGAGTGAGTTGCACTGAAAAACTTAGAATTTACTGAAAAACCCGCATTAGACGAAATGCACAGTGTAGTACATAGTATATGAGTGAGTTGCACTGAAAAACTTAGAATTTACTGAAAAACCCGCATTAGACGAAATGCAAAGTGTAGTACATTGTATATGAGTGAGTTGCACTGAAAAACTTAGAATTTACTGAAAAACCCGCATTAGACGAAATGCACAGTGTAGTACATAGTATATGAGTGAGTTGCACTGAAAAACTTAGAATTTACTGAAAAACCCGCATTAGACGAAATGCACAGTGTAGTACATTGTATATGAGTGAGTTGCACTGAAAAACTTAGAATTTACTGAAAAACCCGCATTAGACGAAATGCACAGTGTAGTACATAGTATATGAGTGAGTTGCACTGAAAAACTTAGAATTTACTGAAAAACCCGCATTAGACGAAATGCACAGTGTAGTACATTGTATATGAGTGAGTTGCACTGAAAAACTTAGAATTTACTGAAAAACCCGCATTAGACGAAATGCACAGTGTAGTACATAGTATATGAGTGAGTTGCAGTGAAAAACTTAGAATTTACTGAAAAACCCGCATTAGACGAAATGCACAGTGTAGTACATTGTATATGAGTGAGTTGCATTGAAAAACTTAGAATTTACTGAAAAACCCGCATTAGACGAAATGCACAGTGTAGTACATTGTATATGAGTGAGTTGCACTAAAAACTTAGAATTTACTGAAAAACCCGCATTAGACGAAATGCACAGTGTAGTACACAGTATATGAGTGAGTTGCACTGAAAAACTTAGAATTTACTGAAAAACCCGCATTAGACGAAATGCACAGTGTAGTACACTGTATATGAGTGAGTTGCACTGAAAAACTTAGAATTTACTGAAAAACACGCATTAGACGAAATGCACAGTGTAGTACATTGTATATGAGTGAGTTGCACTGAAAAACTTAGAATTTACTGAAAAACACGCATTAGACGAAATGCACAGTGTAGTACATTGTATATGAGTGAGTTGCACTGAAAAACTTAGAATTTACTGAAAAACCCTCATTAGACGAAATGCATAGTGTAGTACATTGTATATGAGTGAGTTGCACTGAAAAACTTAGAATTTACTGAAAAACCCGCATTAGACGAAATGCACAGTGTAGTACATAGTATATGAGTGAGTTGCACTGAAAAACTTAGAATTTACTGAAAAACCCGCATTAGACGAAATGCACAGTGTAGTACATTGTATATGAGTGAGTTGCACTGAAAAACTTAGAATTTACTGAAAAACCCGCATTAGAGGAAATGCACAGTGTAGTACATAGTATATAACTGAGTTGCACTGAAAAACTTAGAATTTACTGAAAAACCCGCATTAGACGAAATGCACAGTGTAGTACATAGCATATGAGTGAGTTGCACTGAAAAACTTAGAATTTACTGAAAAACCCGCATTAGACGAAATGCACAGTGTAGTACATTGTATATGAGTGAGTTGCACTGAAAAACTTAGAATTTACTGAAAAACCCGCATTAGACGAAATGCACAGTGTAGTACATTGTATATGAGTGAGTTGCACTGAAAAACTTAGAATTTACTGAAAAACCCGCATTAGACGAAATGCACAGTGTAGTACATTGTATATGAGTGAGTTGCACTGAAAAACTTAGAATTTACTGAAAAACCCGCATTAGACGAAATGCACAGTGTAGTACATAGTATATGAGTGAGTTGCAGTGAAAAACTTAGAATTTACTGAAAAACCCGCATTAGACGAAATGCACAGTGTAGTACATTGTATATGAGTGAGTTGCATTGAAAAACTTAGAATTTACTGAAAAACCCGCATTAGACGAAATGCACAGTGTAGTACATTGTATATGAGTGAGTTGCACTAAAAACTTAGAATTTACTGAAAAACCCGCATTAGACGAAATGCACAGTGTAGTACACAGTATATGAGTGAGTTGCACTGAAAAACTTAGAATTTACTGAAAAACCCGCATTAGACGAAATGCACAGTGTAGTACACTGTATATGAGTGAGTTGCACTGAAAAACTTAGAATTTACTGAAAAACACGCATTAGACGAAATGCACAGTGTAGTACATTGTATATGAGTGAGTTGCACTGAAAAACTTAGAATTTACTGAAAAACACGCATTAGACGAAATGCACAGTGTAGTACATTGTATATGAGTGAGTTGCACTGAAAAACTTAGAATTTACTGAAAAACCCTCATTAGACGAAATGCATAGTGTAGTACATTGTATATGAGTGAGTTGCACTGAAAAACTTAGAATTTACTGAAAAACCCGCATTAGACGAAATGCACAGTGTAGTACATAGTATATGAGTGAGTTGCACTGAAAAACTTAGAATTTACTGAAAAACCCGCATTAGACGAAATGCACAGTGTAGTACATTGTATATGAGTGAGTTGCACTGAAAAACTTAGAATTTACTGAAAAACCCGCATTAGAGGAAATGCACAGTGTAGTACATAGTATATAAGTGAGTTGCACTGAAAAACTTAGAATTTACTGAAAAACCCGCATTAGACGAAATGCACAGTGTAGTACATAGCATATGAGTGAGTTGCACTGAAAAACTTAGAATTTACTGAAAAACCCGCATTAGACGAAATGCACAGTGTAGTACATTGTATATGAGTGAGTTGCACTGAAAAACTTAGAATTTACTGAAAAACCCGCATTAGACGAAATGCACAGTGTAGTACATTGTATATGAGTGAGTTGCACTGAAAAACTTAGAATTTATTGAAAAACCCGCATTAGACGAAATGCACAGTGTAGTACATAGTATATGAGTGAGTTGCACTGAAAAACTTAGAATTTACTGAAAAAACCCGCATTAGACGAAATGCACAGTGTAGTACATTGTATATGAGTGAGTTGCACTGAAAAACTTAGAATTTATTGAAAAACCCGCATTAGACGAAATGCACAGTGTAGTACATAGTATATGAGTGAGTTGCACTGAAAAACTTAGAATTTACTGAAAAACCCGCATTAGACGAAATGCACAGTGTAGTACATTGTATATGAGTGAGTTGCACTGAAAAACTTAGAATTTATTGAAAAACCCGCATTAGACGAAATGCACAGTGTAGTACATAGTATATGAGTGAGTTGCACTGAAAAACTTAGAATTTACTGAAAAACCCGCATTAGACGAAATGCACAGTGTAGTACATAGTATATGAGTGAGTTGCACTGAAAAACTTAGAATTTACTGAAAAACCCGCATTAGACGAAATGCACAGTGTAGTACATTGTATATGAGTGAGTTGCACTGAAAAACTTAGAATTTACTGAAAAACCCGCATTAGACGAAATGCACAGTGTAGTACATTGTATATGAGTGAGTTGCACTGAAAAACTTAGAATTTACTGAAAAACCCGCATTAGACGAAATGCACAGTGTAGTACATTGTATATGATTGAGTTGCACTGAAAAACTTAGAATTTACTGAAAAACCCGCATTAGACGAAATGCACAGAGTAGTACATAGTATATAAGTGAGTTGCACTTAAAAAGTTAGAATTTACTGAAAAACCCGCATTAGACGAAATGCACAGTGTAGTACATTGTATATGAGTGAGTTGCACTGAAAAACTTAGAATTTACTGAAAAACCCGCATTAGACGAAATGCACAGTGTAGTACATTGTATATGAGTGAGTTGCACTGAAAAACTTAGAATTTACTGAAAAACCCGCATTAGAGGAAATGCACAGTGTAGT
Organism: Mus caroli; assembly: GCF_978045245.1. Classification (NCBI taxonomy): domain Eukaryota; kingdom Metazoa; phylum Chordata; class Mammalia; order Rodentia; family Muridae; genus Mus; species Mus caroli. The sequence continues at coordinate 124,690 of NW_028227372.1, read as the reverse complement.
ACATAGTATATAAGTGAGTTGCACTTAAAAAGTTAGAATTTACTGAAAAACCCGCATTAGACGAAATGCACAGTGTAGTACATTGTATATGAGTGAGTTGCACTGAAAAAACTTAGAATTTACTGAAAAACCCACATTAGACGAAATGCACAGTGTAGTACATTGTATATGAGTGAGTTGCACTGAAAAACTTAGAATTTACTGAAAAACCCGCATTAGACGAAATGCACAGTGTAGTACATAGTATATGAGTGAGTTGCACTGAAAAACTTAGAATTTACTGAAAAACCCGCATTAGACGAAATGCACAGTGTAGTACATTGTATATGAGTGAGTTGCACTGAAAAACTTAGAATTTACTGAAAAACCCGCATTAGACGAAATGCTCAGTGTAGTACATAGTATATGAGTGAGTTGCACTGAAAAACTTAGAATTTACTGAAAAACCCGCATTAGACGAAATGCACAGTGTAGTACATTGTATATGAGTGAGTTGCACTGAAAAACTTAGAATTTACTAAAAAACCCGCATTAGACGAAATGCACAGTGTAGTACATTGTATATGAGTGAGTTGCACTGAAAAACTTAGAATTTATTGAAAAACCTGCATTAGACGAAATGCACAGTGTAGTACATAGTATATGAGTGAGTTGCACTGAAAAACTTAGAATTTACTGAAAAACCCGCATTAGACAAAATGCACAGTGTAGTACATAGTATATGAGTGAGTTGCACTGAAAAACTTAGAAGTTACTGAAAAACCCGCATTAGACGAAATGCACAGTGTAGTACATTGTATATGAGTGAGTTGCACTGAAAAACTTAGAATTTATTGAAAAACCCCATTAGACGAAATGCACAGTGTAGTACATAGTATATGAGTGAGTTGCACTGAAAAACTTAGAATTTACTGAAAAACCCGCATTAGACGAAATGCACAGTGTAGTACATTGTATATGAGTGAGTTGCACTGAAAAACTTAGAATTTACTAAAAAACCCGCATTAGACGAAATGCACAGTGTAGTACATTGTATATGAGTGAGTTGCACTGAAAAACTTAGAATTTACTGAAAAACCCGCATTAGACGAAATGCACAGTGTAGTACATAGTATATGAGTGAGTTGCACTGAAAAACTTAGAATTTACTGAAAAACCCGCATTAGACGAAATGCACAGTGTAGTACATTGTATATGAGTGAGTTGCACTGAAAAACTTAGAATTTACTGAAAAACCCGCATTAGACGAAATGCACAGTGTAGTACATAGTATATGAGTGAGTTGCACTGAAAAACTTAGAATTTACTGAAAAACCCGCATTAGACGAAATGCACAGTGTAGTACATTGTATATGAGTGAGTTGCACTGAAAAACTTAGAATTTACTGAAAAACCCGCATTAGACGAAATGCACAGTGTAGTACATAGTATATGAGTGAGTTGCAGTGAAAAACTTAGAATTTACTGAAAAACCCGCATTAGACGAAATGCAAAGTGTAGTACATTGTATATGAGTGAGTTGCACTGAAAAACTTAGAATTTACTGAAAAACCCGCATTAGACGAAATGCACAGTGTAGTACATAGTATATGAGTGAGTTGCACTGAAAAACTGAGAATTTACTGAAAAACCCGCATTAGACGAAATGCAAAGTGTAGTACATTGTATATGAGTGAGTTGCACTGAAAAACTTAGAATTTACTGAAAAACCCGCATTAGACGAAATGCACAGTGTAGTACATAGTATATGAGTGAGTTGCACTGAAAAACTTAGAATTTACTGAAAAACCCGCATTAGACGAAATGCACAGTGTAGTACATTGTATATGAGTGAGTTGCACTGAAAAACTTAGAATTTACTGAAAAACCCGCATTAGACGAAATGCACAGTGTAGTACATAGTATATGAGTGAGTTGCACTGAAAAACTTAGAATTTACTGAAAAACCCGCATTAGACGAAATGCACAGTGTAGTACATTGTATATGAGTGAGTTGCACTGAAAAACTTAGAATTTACTGAAAAACCCGCATTGGACGAAATGCACAGTGTAGTACATTGTATATGAGTGAGTTGCACTAAAAACTTAGAATTTACTGAAAAACCCGCATTAGACGAAATGCACAGTGTAGTACACAGTATATGAGTGAGTTGCACTGAAAAACTTAGAATTTACTGAAAAACCCGCATTAGACGAAATGCACAGTGTAGTACATAGTATATGAGTGAGTTGCACTGAAAAACTTAGAATTTACTGAAAAACCCGCATTAGACGAAATGCACAGTGTAGTACATTGTATATGAGTGAGTTGCACTGAAAAACTTAGAATTTACTGAAAAACCCGCATTAGACGAAATGCACAGTGTAGTACATAGTATATGAGTGAGTTGCACTGAAAAACTTAGAATTTACTGAAAAACCCGCATTAGACGAAATGCACAGTGTAGTACATAGTATATGAGTGAGTTGCAGTGAAAAACTTAGAATTTACTGAAAAACCCGCATTAGACGAAATGCACAGTGTAGTACATTGTATATGAGTGAGTTGCACTGAAAAACTTAGAATTTACTGAAAAACCCGCATTAGACGAAATGCACAGTGTAGTACATTGTATATGAGTGAGTTGCACTGAAAAACTTAGAATTTACTGAAAAACCCGCATTAGACGAAATGCACAGAGTAGTACATAGTATATAAGTGAGTTGCACTTAAAAAGTTAGAATTTACTGAAAAACCCGCATTAGACGAAATGCACAGTGTAGTACATTGTATATGAGTGAGTTGCACTGAAAAACTTAGAATTTACTGAAAAACCCGCATTAGACGAAATGCACAGTGTAGTACATTGTATATGAGTGAGTTGCACTGAAAAACTTAGAATTTACTGAAAAACCCGCATTAGAGGAAATGCACAGTGTAGTACATAGTATATAAGTGAGTTGCACTTAAAAAGTTAGAATTTACTGAAAAACCCGCATTAGACGAAATGCACAGTGTAGTACATTGTATATGAGTGAGTTGCACTGAAAAACTTAGAATTTACTGAAAAACCCACATTAGACGAAATGCACAGTGTAGTACATTGTATATGAGTGAGTTGCACTGAAAAACTTAGAATTTACTGAAAAACCCGCATTAGACGAAATGCACAGTGTAGTACATAGTATATGAGTGAGTTGCACTGAAAAACTTAGAATTTACTGAAAAACCCGCATTAGACGAAATGCACAGTGTAGTACATTGTATATGAGTGAGTTGCACTGAAAAACTTAGAATTTACTGAAAAACCCGCATTAGACGAAATGCACAGTGTAGTACATAGTATATGAGTGAGTTGCACTGAAAAACTTAGAATTTACTGAAAAACCCGCATTAGACGAAATGCACAGTGTAGTACATTGTATATGAGTGAGTTGCACTGAAAAACTTAGAATTTACTAAAAAACCCGCATTAGACGAAATGCACAGTGTAGTACATTGTATATGAGTGAGTTGCACTGAAAAACTTAGAATTTATTGAAAAACCTGCATTAGACGAAATGCACAGTGTAGTACATAGTATATGAGTGAGTTGCACTGAAAAACTTAGAATTTACTGAAAAACCCGCATTAGACAAAATGCACAGTGTAGTACATAGTATATGAGTGAGTTGCACTAAAAACTTAGAATTTACTGAAAAACCCGCATTAGACGAAATGCACAGTGTAGTACACAGTATATGAGTGAGTTGCACTGAAAAACTTAGAATTTACTGAAAAACCCGCATTAGACGAAATGCACAGTGTAGTACATAGTATATGAGTGAGTTGCACTGAAAAACTTAGAATTTACTGAAAAACCCGCATTAGACGAAATGCACAGTGTAGTACATTGTATATGAGTGAGTTGCACTGAAAAACTTAGAATTTACTGAAAAACCCGCATTAGACGAAATGCACAGTGTAGTACATAGTATATGAGTGAGTTGCAGTGAAAAACTTAGAATTTACTGAAAAACCCGCATTAGACGAAATGCACAGTGTAGTACATTGTATATGAGTGAGTTGCATTGAAAAACTTAGAATTTACTGAAAAACCCGCATTAGACGAAATGCACAGTGTAGTACATTGTATATGAGTGAGTTGCACTAAAAACTTAGAATTTACTGAAAAACCCGCATTAGACGAAATGCACAGTGTAGTACACAGTATATGAGTGAGTTGCACTGAAAAACTTAGAATTTACTGAAAAACCCGCATTAGACGAAATGCACAGTGTAGTACACTGTATATGAGTGAGTTGCACTGAAAAACTTAGAATTTACTGAAAAACACGCATTAGACGAAATGCACAGTGTAGTACATTGTATATGAGTGAGTTGCACTGAAAAACTTAGAATTTACTGAAAAACACGCATTAGACGAAATGCACAGTGTAGTACATTGTATATGAGTGAGTTGCACTGAAAAACTTAGAATTTACTGAAAAACCCGCATTAGACGAAATGCACAGTGTAGTACACTGTATATGAGTGAGTTGCACTGAAAAACTTAGAATTTACTGAAAAACACGCATTAGACGAAATGCACAGTGTAGTACATTGTATATGAGTGAGTTGCACTGAAAAACTTAGAATTTACTGAAAAACCCGCATTAGACGAAATGCACAGTGTAGTACATTGTATATGAGTGAGTTGCATTGAAAAACTTAGAATTTACTGAAAAACCCGCATTAGACGAAATGCACAGTGTAGTACATTGTATATGAGTGAGTTGCACTAAAAACTTAGAATTTACTGAAAAACCCGCATTAGACGAAATGCACAGTGTAGTACACAGTATATGAGTGAGTTGCACTGAAAAACTTAGAATTTACTGAAAAACCCGCATTAGACGAAATGCACAGTGTAGTACACTGTATATGAGTGAGTTGCACTGAAAAACTTAGAATTTACTGAAAAACACGCATTAGACGAAATGCACAGTGTAGTACATTGTATATGAGTGAGTTGCACTGAAAAACTTAGAATTTACTGAAAAACACGCATTAGACGAAATGCACAGTGTAGTACATTGTATATGAGTGAGTTGCACTGAAAAACTTAGAATTTACTGAAAAACCCTCATTAGACGAAATGCATAGTGTAGTACATTGTATATGAGTGAGTTGCACTGAAAAACTTAGAATTTACTGAAAAACCCGCATTAGACGAAATGCACAGTGTAGTACATAGTATATGAGTGAGTTGCACTGAAAAACTTAGAATTTACTGAAAAACCCGCATTAGACGAAATGCACAGTGTAGTACATTGTATATGAGTGAGTTGCACTGAAAAACTTAGAATTTACTGAAAAACCCGCATTAGACGAAATGCACAGTGTAGTACATTGTATATGATTGAGTTGCACTGAAAAACTTAGAATTTACTGAAAAACCCGCATTAGACGAAATGCACAGAGTAGTACATAGTATATAAGTGAGTTGCACTTAAAAAGTTAGAATTTACTGAAAAACCCGCATTAGACGAAATGCACAGTGTAGTACATTGTATATGAGTGAGTTGCACTGAAAAACTTAGAATTTACTGAAAAACCCGCATTAGACGAAATGCACAGTGTAGTACATTGTATATGAGTGAGTTGCACTGAAAAACTTAGAATTTACTGAAAAACCCGCATTAGAGGAAATGCACAGTGTAGTACATAGTATATAAGTGAGTTGCACTTAAAAAGTTAGAATTTACTGAAAAACCCGCATTAGACGAAATGCACAGTGTAGTACATTGTATATGAGTGAGTTGCACTGAAAAACTTAGAATTTACTGAAAAACCCACATTAGACGAAATGCACAGTGTAGTACATTGTATATGAGTGAGTTGCACTGAAAAACTTAGAATTTACTGAAAAACCCGCATTAGACGAAATGCACAGTGTAGTACATAGTATATGAGTGAGTTGCACTGAAAAACTTAGAATTTACTGAAAAACCCGCATTAGACGAAATGCACAGTGTAGTACATTGTATATGAGTGAGTTGCACTGAAAAACTTAGAATTTACTGAAAAACCCGCATTAGACGAAATGCACAGTGTAGTACATAGTATATGAGTGAGTTGCACTGAAAAACTTAGAATTTACTGAAAAACCCGCATTAGACGAAATGCACAGTGTAGTACATTGTATATGAGTGAGTTGCACTGAAAAACTTAGAATTTACTAAAAAACCCGCATTAGACGAAATGCACAGTGTAGTACATTGTATATGAGTGAGTTGCACTGAAAAACTTAGAATTTATTGAAAAACCTGCATTAGACGAAATGCACAGTGTAGTACATAGTATATGAGTGAGTTGCACTGAAAAACTTAGAATTTACTGAAAAACCCGCATTAGACAAAATGCACAGTGTAGTACATAGTATATGAGTGAGTTGCACTGAAAAACTTAGAATTTACTGAAAAACCCGCATTAGACGAAATGCACAGTGTAGTACATTGTATATGAGTGAGTTGCACTGAAAAACTTAGAATTTATTGAAAAACCCCCATTAGACGAAATGCACAGTGTAGTACATAGTATATGAGTGAGTTGCACTGAAAAACTTAGAATTTACTGAAAAACCCGCATTAGACGAAATGCACAGTGTAGTACATTGTATATGAGTGAGTTGCACTGAAAAACTTAGAATTTACTAAAAAACCCGCATTAGACGAAATGCACAGTGTAGTACATTGTATATGAGTGAGTTGCACTGAAAAACTTAGAATTTATTGAAAAACCTGCATTAGACGAAATGCACAGTGTAGTACATAGTATATGAGTGAGTTGCACTGAAAAACTTAGAATTTACTGAAAAACCCGCATTAGACGAAATGCACAGTGTAGTACATAGTATATGAGTGAGTTGCACTGAAAAACTTAGAATTTACTGAAAAACCCGCATTAGACGAAATGCACAGTGTAGTACATTGTATATGAGTGAGTTGCACTGAAAAACTTAGAATTTACTGAAAAACCCGCATTAGACGAAATGCACAGTGTAGTACATTGTATATGAGTGAGTTGCACTGAAAAACTTAGAATTTACTGAAAAACCCGCATTAGACGAAATGCACAGTGTAGTACATAGTATATGAGTGAGTTGCACTGAAAAACTTAGAATTTACTGAAAAACCCGCATTAGACGAAATGCAAAGTGTAGTACATTGTATATGAGTGAGTTGCACTGAAAAACTTAGAATTTACTGAAAAACCCGCATTAGACGAAATGCACAGTGTAGTACATAGTATATGAGTGAGTTGCACTGAAAAACTTAGAATTTACTGAAAAACCCGCATTAGACGAAATGCACAGTGTAGTACATTGTATATGAGTGAGTTGCACTGAAAAACTTAGAATTTACTGAAAAACCCGCATTAGACGAAATGCACAGTGTAGTACATTGTATATGAGTGAGTTGCACTGAAAAAGTTAGAATTTACTGAAAAACCCGCATTAGACGAAATGCACAGTGTAGTACATAGTATATGAGTGAGTTGCACTGAAAAACTTAGAATTTACTGAAAAACCCGCATTAGACGAAATGCAAAGTGTAGTACATTGTATATGAGTGAGTTGCACTGAAAAACTTAGAATTTACTGAAAAACCCGCATTAGACGAAATGCACAGTGTAGTACATAGTATATGAGTGAGTTGCACTGAAAAACTTAGAATTTACCGAAAAACCCGCATTAGACGAAATGCACAGTGTAGTACATTGTATATGAGTGAGTTGCACTGAAAAACTTAGAATTTACTGAAAAACCCGCATTAGACGAAATGCACAGTGTAGTACATAGTATATGAGTGAGTTGCACTGAAAAACTTAGAATTTACTGAAAAACCCGCATTAGACGAAATGCACAGTGTAGTACATTGTATGTGAGTGAGTTGCACTGAAAAACTTAGAATTTACTGAAAAACCCGCATTAGACGAAATGCACAGTGTAGTACATAGTATATGACTGAGTTGCAGTGAAAAACTTAGAATTTACTGAAAAACCCGCATTAGACGAAATGCACAGTGTAGTACATTGTATATGAGTGAGTTGCACTGAAAAACTTAGAATTTACTGAAAAACCCTCATTAGACGAAATGCATAGTGTAGTACATTGTATATGAGTGAGTTGCACTGAAAAACTTAGAATTTACTGAAAAACCCGCATTAGACGAAATGCACAGTGTAGTACATAGTATATGAGTGAGTTGCACTGAAAAACTTAGAATTTACTGAAAAACCCGCATTAGACGAAATGCACAGTGTAGTACATTGTATATGAGTGAGTTGCACTGAAAAAACTTAGAATTTACTGAAAAACCCGCATTAGAGGAAATGCACAGTGTAGTACATAGTATATAAGTGAGTTGCACTGAAAAACTTAGAATTTACTGAAAAACCGGCATTAGACGAAATGCACAGTGTAGTACATAGCATATGAGTGAGTTGCACTGAAAAACTTAGAATTTACTGAAAAAGCCGCATTAGACGAAATGCACAGTGTAGTACATTGTATATGAGTGAGTTGCACTGAAAAATTTAGAATTTACTGAAAAACCCGCATTAGACGAAATGCACAGTGTAGTACATTATATATGAGTGAGTTGCACTGAAAAACTTAGAATTTATTGAAAAACCTGCATTAGACGAAATGCACAGTGTAGTACAGTATATGAGTGAGTTGCACTGAAAAACTTAGAATTTACTGAAAAACCCGCATTAGACGAAATGCACAGTGTAGTACATTGTATATGAGTGAGTTGCACTGAAAAACTTAGAATTTATTGAAAAACCCGCATTAGACGAAATGCACAGTGTAGTACATAGTATATGAGTGAGTTGCACTGAAAAACTTAGAATTTACTGAAAAACCCGCATTAGACGAAATGCAAAGTGTAGTACATTGTATATGAGTGAGTTGCACTGAAAAACTTAGAATTTACTGAAAAACCCGCATTAGACGAAATGCACAGTGTAGTACATAGTATATGAGTGAGTTGCACTGAAAAACTTAGAATTTACTGAAAAACCCGCATTAGACGAAATGCACAGTGTAGTACATTGTATATGAGTGAGTTGCACTGAAAAACTTAGAATTTACTGAAAAACCCGCATTAGACGAAATGCACAGTGTAGTACATAGTATATGAGTGAGTTGCACTGAAAAACTTAGAATTTACTGAAAAACCCGCATTAGACGAAATGCACAGTGTAGTACATTGTATATGAGTGAGTTGCACTGAAAAACTTAGAATTTACTGAAAAACCCGCATTAGACGAAATGCACAGTGTAGTACATAGTATATGAGTGAGTTGCAGTGAAAAACTTAGAATTTACTGAAAAACCCGCATTAGACGAAATGCACAGTGTAGTACATTGTATATGAGTGAGTTGCATTGAAAAACTTAGAATTTACTGAAAAACCCGCATTAGACGAAATGCACAGTGTAGTACATTGTATATGAGTGAGTTGCACTAAAAACTTAGAATTTACTGAAAAACCCGCATTAGACGAAATGCACAGTGTAGTACACAGTATATGAGTGAGTTGCACTGAAAAACTTAGAATTTACTGAAAAACCCTCATTAGACGAAATGCATAGTGTAGTACATTGTATATGAGTGAGTTGCACTGAAAAACTTAGAATTTACTGAAAAACCCGCATTAGACGAAATGCACAGTGTAGTACATAGTATATGAGTGAGTTGCACTGAAAAACTTAGAATTTACTGAAAAACCCGCATTAGACGAAATGCACAGTGTAGTACATTGTATATGAGTGAGTTGCACTGAAAAACTTAGAATTTACTGAAAAACCCGCATTAGACGAAATGCACAGTGTAGTACATTGTATATGATTGAGTTGCACTGAAAAACTTAGAATTTACTGAAAAACCCGCATTAGACGAAATGCACAGAGTAGTACATAGTATATAAGTGAGTTGCACTTAAAAAGTTAGAATTTACTGAAAAACCCGCATTAGACGAAATGCACAGTGTAGTACATTGTATATGAGTGAGTTGCACTGAAAAACTTAGAATTTACTGAAAAACCCGCATTAGACGAAATGCACAGAGTAGTACATTGTATATGAGTGAGTTGCACTGAAAAACTTAGAATTTACTGAAAAACCCGCATTAGAGGAAATGCACAGTGTAGTACATAGTATATAAGTGAGTTGCACTTAAAAAGTTAGAATTTACTGAAAAACCCGCATTAGACGAAATGCACAGTGTAGTACATTGTATATGAGTGAGTTGCACTGAAAAACTTAGAATTTACTGAAAAACCCACATTAGACGAAATGCACAGTGTAGTACATTGTATATGAGTGAGTTGCACTGAAAAACTTAGAATTTACTGAAAAACCCGCATTAGACGAAATGCACAGTGTAGTACATAGTATATGAGTGAGTTGCACTGAAAAACTTAGAATTTACTGAAAAACCCGCATTAGACGAAATGCACAGTGTAGTACATTGTATATGAGTGAGTTGCACTGAAAAACTTAGAATTTACTGAAAAACCCGCATTAGACGAAATGCACAGTGTAGTACATAGTATATGAGTGAGTTGCACTGAAAAACTTAGAATTTACTGAAAAACCCGCATTAGACGAAATGCACAGTGTAGTACATTGTATATGAGTGAGTTGCACTGAAAAACTTAGAATTTACTAAAAAACCCGCATTAGACGAAATGCACAGTGTAGTACATTGTATATGAGTGAGTTGCACTAAAAACTTAGAATTTATTGAAAAACCTGCATTAGACGAAATGCACAGTGTAGTACATAGTATATGAGTGAGTTGCACTGAAAAACTTAGAATTTACTGAAAAACCCGCATTAGACGAAATGCACAGTGTAGTACATAGTATATGAGTGAGTTGCACTGAAAAACTTAGAATTTACTGAAAAACCCGCATTAGACGAAATGCACAGTGTAGTACATTGTATATGAGAGAGTTGCACTGAAAAACTTAGAATTTACTGAAAAACCCGCATTAGACGAAATGCACAGTGTAGTACATTGTATATGAGTGAGTTGCACTGAAAAACTTAGAATTTACTGAAAAACCCGCATTAGACGAAATGCACAGTGTAGTACATAGTATATGAGTGAGTTGCACTGAAAAACTTAGAATTTACTGAAAAACCCGCATTAGACGAAATGCAAAGTGTAGTACATTGTATATGAGTGAGTTGCACTGAAAAACTTAGAATTTACTGAAAAACCCGCATTAGACGAAATGCACAGTGTAGTACATAGTATATGAGTGAGTTGCACTGAAAAACTTAGAATTTACTGAAAAACCCGCATTAGACGAAATGCACAGTGTAGTACATTGTATATGAGTGAGTTGCACTGAAAAACTTAGAATTTACTGAAAAACCCGCATTAGACGAAATGCACAGTGTAGTACATAGTATATGAGTGAGTTGCACTGAAAAACTTAGAATTTACTGAAAAACCCGCATTAGACGAAATGCACAGTGTAGTACATTGTATATGAGTGAGTTGCACTGAAAAACTTAGAATTTACTGAAAAACCCGCATTAGACGAAATGCACAGTGTAGTACATAGTATATGAGTGAGTTGCAGTGAAAAACTTAGAATTTACTGAAAAACCCGCATTAGACGAAATGCACAGTGTAGTACATTGTATATGAGTGAGTTGCATTGAAAAACTTAGAATTTACTGAAAAACCCGCATTAGACGAAATGCACAGTGTAGTACATTGTATATGAGTGAGTTGCACTAAAAACTTAGAATTTACTGAAAAACCCGCATTAGACGAAATGCACAGAGTAGTACACAGTATATGAGTGAGTTGCACTGAAAAACTTAGAATTTACTGAAAAACCCGCATTAGACGAAATGCACAGTGTAGTACACTGTATATGAGTGAGTTGCACTGAAAAACTTAGAATTTACTGAAAAACACGCATTAGACGAAATGCACAGTGTAGTACATTGTATATGAGTGAGTTGCACTGAAAAACTTAGAATTTACTGAAAAACCCTCATTAGACGAAATGCATAGTGTAGTACATTGTATATGAGTGAGTTGCACTGAAAAACTTAGAATTTACTGAAAAACCCGCATTAGACGAAATGCACAGTGTAGTACATAGTATATGAGTGAGTTGCACTGAAAAACTTAGAATTTACTGAAAAACCCGCATTAGACGAAATGCACAGTGTAGTACATTGTATATGAGTGAGTTGCACTGAAAAACTTAGAATTTACTGAAAAACCCGCATTAGACGAAATGCACAGTGTAGTACATAGTATATAAGTGAGTTGCACTGAAAAACTTAGAATTTACTGAAAAACCCGCATTAGACGAAATGCACAGTGTAGTACATAGCATATGAGTGAGTTGCACTGAAAAACTTAGAATTTACTGAAAAACCCGCATTAGACGAAATGCACAGTGTAGTACATTGTATATGAGTGAGTTGCACTGAAAAACTTAGAATTTACTGAAAAACCCGCATTAGACGAAATGCACAGTGTAGTACATTGTATATGAGTGAGTTGCACTGAAAAACTTAGAATTTATTGAAAAACCTGCATTAGACGAAATGCACAGTGTAGTACATAGTATATGAGTGAGTTGCACTGAAAAACTTAGAATTTACTGAAAAACCCGCATTAGACGAAATGCACAGTGTAGTACATTGTATATGAGTGAGTTGCACTGAAAAACTTAGAATTTATTGAAAAACCCGCATTAGACGAAATGCACAGTGTAGTACATAGTATATGAGTGAGTTGCACTGAAAAACTTAGAATTTACTGAAAAACCCGCATTAGACGAAATGCACAGTGTAGTACATTGTATATGAGTGAGTTGCACTGAAAAACTTAGAATTTATTGAAAAACCCGCATTAGACGAAATGCACAGTGTAGTACATAGTATATGAGTGAGTTGCACTGAAAAACTTAGAATTTACTGAAAAACCCGCATTAGACGAAATGCACAGTGTAGTACATAGTATATGAGTGAGTTGCACTGAAAAACTTAGAATTTACCAAAAAACCCGCATTAGACGAAATGCACAGTGTAGTACATTGTATATGAGTGAGTTGCACTGAAAAACTTAGAATTTACTGAAAAACCCGCATTAGACGAAATGCACAGTGTAGTACATTGTATATGAGTGAGTTGCACTGAAAAACTTAGAATTTACTGAAAAACCCGCATTAGACGAAATGCACAGTGTAGTACATTGTATATGAGTGAGTTGCACTGAAAAACTTAGAATTTACTGAAAAACCCGCATTAGACGAAATGCACAGAGTAGTACATAGTATATAAGTGAGTTGCACTTAAAAAGTTAGAATTTACTGAAAAACCCGCATTAGACGAAATGCACAGTGTAGTACATTGTATATGAGTGAGTTGCACTGAAAAACTTAGAATTTACTGAAAAACCCGCATTAGACGAAATGCACAGTGTAGTACATTGTATATGAGTGAGTTGCACTGAAAAACTTAGAATTTACTGAAAAACCCGCATTAGAGGAAATGCACAGTGTAGTACATAGTATATAAGTGAGTTGCACTTAAAAAGTTAGAATTTACTGAAAAACCCGCATTAGACGAAATGCACAGTGTAGTACATTGTATATGAGTGAGTTGCACTGAAAAACTTAGAATTTACTGAAAAACCCACATTAGACGAAATGCACAGTGTAGTACATTGTATATGAGTGAGTTGCACTGAAAAACTTAGAATTTACTGAAAAACCCGCATTAGACGAAATGCACAGTGTAGTACATAGTATATGAGTGAGTTGCACTGAAAAACTTAGAATTTACTGAAAAACCCGCATTAGACGAAATGCACAGTGTAGTACATTGTATATGAGTGAGTTGCACTGAAAAACTTAGAATTTACTGAAAAACCCGCATTAGACGAAATGCACAGTGTAGTACATAGTATATGAGTGAGTTGCACTGAAAAACTTAGAATTTACTGAAAAACCCGCATTAGACGAAATGCACAGTGTAGTACATTGTATATGAGTGAGTTGCACTGAAAAACTTAGAATTTACTAAAAAACCCGCATTAGACGAAATGCACAGTGTAGTACATTGTATATGAGTGAGTTGCACTGAAAAACTTAGAATTTATTGAAAAACCTGCATTAGACGAAATGCACAGTGTAGTACATAGTATATGAGTGAGTTGCACTGAAAAACTTAGAATTTACTGAAAAACCCGCATTAGACAAAATGCACAGTGTAGTACATTGTATATGAGTGAGTTGCACTGAAAAACTTAGAATTTACTGAAAAACCCGCATTAGACGAAATGCACAGTGTAGTACATTGTATATGAGTGAGTTGCACTGAAAAACTTAGAATTTATTGAAAAACCCCCATTAGACGAAATGCACAGTGTAGTACATTGTATATGAGTGAGTTGCACTGAAAAACTTAGAATTTACTGAAAAACCCGCATTAGACGAAATGCACAGTGTAGTACATTGTATATGAGTGAGTTGCACTGAAAAACTTAGAATTTACTAAAAAACCCGCATTAGACGAAATGCACAGTGTAGTACATTGTATATGAGTGAGTTGCACTGAAAAACTTAGAATTTATTGAAAAACCTGCATTAGACGAAATGCACAGTGTAGTACATAGTATATGAGTGAGTTGCACTGAAAAACTTAGAATTTACTGAAAAACCCGCATTAGACAAAATGCACAGTGTAGTACATAGTATATGAGTGAGTTGCACTGAAAAACTTAGAATTTACTGAAAAACCCGCATTAGACGAAATGCACAGTGTAGTACATTGTATATGAGTGAGTTGCACTGAAAAACTTAGAATTTATTGAAAAACCCCATTAGACGAAATGCACAGTGTAGTACATTGTATATGAGTGAGTTGCACTGAAAAACTTAGAATTTACTGAAAAACCCGCATTAGACGAAATGCACAGTGTAGTACATAGTATATGAGTGAGTTGCACTGAAAAACTTAGAATTTACTGAAAAACCCGCATTAGACGAAATGCACAGTGTAGTACATAGTATATGAGTGAGTTGCACTGAAAAACTTAGAATTTACTGAAAAACCCGCATTAGACGAAATGCACAGTGTAGTACATTGTATATGAGTGAGTTTGCACTGAAAAACTTAGAATTTACTAAAAAACCCGCATTAGACGAAATGCACAGTGTAGTACATTGTATATGAGTGAGTTGCACTAAAAACTTAGAATTTATTGAAAAACCTGCATTAGACGAAATGCACAGTGTAGTACATAGTATATGAGTGAGTTGCACTGAAAAACTTAGAATTTACTGAAAAACCCGCATTAGACGAAATGCACAGTGTAGTACATAGTATATGAGTGAGTTGCACTGAAAAACTTAGAATTTACTGAAAAACCCGCATTAGACGAAATGCACAGTGTAGTACATTGTATATGAGAGAGTTGCACTGAAAACTTAGAATTTACTGAAAAACCCGCATTAGACGAAATGCACAGTGTAGTACATTGTATATGAGTGAGTTGCACTGAAAAACTTAGAATTTACTGAAAAACCCGCATTAGACGAAATGCACAGTGTAGTACATAGTATATGAGTGAGTTGCACTGAAAAACTTAGAATTTACTGAAAAACCCGCATTAGACGAAATGCAAAGTGTAGTACATTGTATATGAGTGAGTTGCACTGAAAAACTTAGAATTTACTGAAAAACCCGCATTAGACGAAATGCACAGTGTAGTACATAGTATATGAGTGAGTTGCACTGAAAAAACTTAGAATTTACTGAAAAACCCGCATTAGACGAAATGCACAGTGTAGTACATTGTATATGAGTGAGTTGCACTGAAAAACTTAGAATTTACTGAAAAAACCCGCATTAGACGAAATGCACAGTGTAGTACATAGTATATGAGTGAGTTGCACTGAAAAACTTAGAATTTACTGAAAAACCCGCATTAGACGAAATGCACAGTGTAGTACATTGTATATGAGTGAGTTGCACTGAAAAACTTAGAATTTACTGAAAAACCCGCAATTAGACGAAATGCACAGTGTAGTACATAGTATATGAGTGAGTTGCAGTGAAAAACTTAGAATTTACTGAAAAAACCCGCATTAGACGAAATGCACAGTGTAGTACATTGTATATGAGTGAGTTGCATTGAAAAACTTAGAATTTACTGAAAAACCCGCATTAGACGAAATGCACAGTGTAGTACATTGTATATGAGTGAGTTGCACTAAAAACTTAGAATTTACTGAAAAAACCCGCATTAGACGAAATGCACAGAGTAGTACACAGTATATGAGTGAGTTGCACTGAAAAACTTAGAATTTACTGAAAAACCCGCATTAGACGAAATGCACAGTGTAGTACACTGTATATGAGTGAGTTGCACTGAAAAACTTAGAATTTACTGAAAAACACGCATTAGAACGAAATGCACAGTGTAGTACATTGTATATGAGTGAGTTGCACTGAAAAACTTAGAATTTACTGAAAAACCCTCATTAGACGAAATGCATAGTGTAGTACATTGTATATGAGTGAGTTGCACTGAAAAACTTAGAATTTACTGAAAAAACCCGCATTAGACGAAATGCACAGTGTAGTACATAGTATATGAGTGAGTTGCACTGAAAAACTTAGAATTTACTGAAAAACCCGCATTAGACGAAATGCACAGTGTAGTACATTGTATATGAGTGAGTTGCACTGAAAAACTTAGAATTACTGAAAAACCCGCATTAGAGGAAATGCACAGTGTAGTACATAGTATATAAGTAAGTTGCACTGAAAAACTTAGAATTTACTGAAAAAACCCGCATTAGACGAAATGCACAGTGTAGTACATAGCATATGAGTGAGTTGCACTGAAAAACTTAGAATTTACTGAAAAACCCGCATTAGACGAAATGCACAGTGTAGTACATTGTATATGAGTGAGTTGCACTGAAAAACTTAGAATTTACTGAAAAACCCGCATTAGACGAAATGCACAGTGTAGTACATTGTATATGAGTGAGTTGCACTGAAAAACTTAGAATTTATTGAAAAACCTGCATTAGACGAAATGCACAGTGTAGTACATAGTATATGAGTGAGTTGCACTGAAAAACTTAGAATTTACTGAAAAACCGCATTAGACGAAATGCACAGTGTAGTACATTGTATATGAGTGAGTTGCACTGAAAAACTTA